>NC_074671.1:9207524-9280024 GCF_029448725.1 Salvelinus fontinalis
TTGTTATTAGACCTGGTTACTAGACCTGGTTACTAGACCTGGTTACTAGACCTGGTTATTAGACCTGGTTACTAGACCTAGTTATTAGACCTTGTTATTAGACCTGGTTACTAGACCTGGTTATTAGACCTGGTTATTAGACCTGTTTACTAGACCTGGTTACTAGACCTGGTTACTAGACCTGGTTACTAGACCTGTTAAATAGACCTGGTTATTAGACCTGGTTACTAGACCTGGTTACTAGACCTAGTTATTAGACCTTGTTATTAGACCTGGTTACTAGACCTGGTTACTAGACCTAGTTATTAGACCTGGTTACTAGACCTGGTTACTAGACCTTGTTATTAGACCTGGTTACTAGACCTGGTTACTAGACCTAGTTATTAGACCTGGTTACTAGACCTGGTTACTAGACCTTGTTATTAGACCTGGTTACTAGACCTGGTTACTAGACCTGGTTACTAGACCTAGTTACTAGACCTAGTTATTAGACCTGGTTATTAGACCTGGCTATTAGATCTGGTTACTAGACCTGTTAACTAGAAATGGTTACTAGACCTGTTTACAAGACCTAGTTATTAGACGTGGTTACTAGACCTGGTTACTAAACCTGGTTACTAGACCTGGTTACTAGACCTGGTTACTAGACCTGTTTATAAGACATGGTTACTAGACATGGTTTTTAGACCTGGTAATTAGACCTGGTTACTAGACATGGTTATTAGACCTGGTTATTAGACCTGGTTATTAGACCTGTTTACTAGACCTGGTTACTAGACCTGGTTACTAGACCTGGTTATTAGACCTGGTTACTAGACCTAGTTAATAGACCTTGTTATTAGACCTGGTTACTAGACCTGGTTACTAGACCTGTTAAATACACCTGGTTATTAGACCTGGTTACTAGACCTGGTTACTAGACCTAGTTATTAGACCTGTTTATTAGACCTGGTCACTAGACCTGTTTACTAGACCTGGTTACTAGACCTGGTCACTAGACCTGGTTATTAGACCTAGTTACTAGACCTGGTTACTAGACCTAGTTATTAGACCTCGTTACTAGACCTGGTTACTAGACCTGGTTACTAGACCTAGTTATTAGACCTGGTTACTAGACCTTGTTATTAGACCTGGTTACTAGACCTGGTTACTAGACCTGGTTACTAGACCTAGTTATTAGACCTGGTTACTAGACCTGGTTACTAGACATTGTTATTAGACCTGGTTACTAGACCTGGTTACTAGACCTGGTTACTAGACCTAGTTACTAGACCTAGTTATTAGACCTGGTTATTAGACCTGGCTATTAGATCTGGTTTCTAGACCTGTTAACTAGAAATGGTTACTAGACCTGTTTACAAGACCTAGTTATTAGACCTGGTTACTAGACCTGGTTACTAGACCTGGTTACTAGACCTTGTTATTAGACCTGGTTACTAGACCTGGTTACTAGACCTAGTTACTAGACCTAGTTATTAGACCTGGTTACTAGACCTGGTTACTAGACCTGGTTACTAGACCTGGTTACTAGACCTGTTTATTAGACATGGTTACTAGACATGGTTATTAGACCTGGTTATTAGACCTGGTTATTAGACCTGGTTACTAGACCTGGTTATTAGACCTGATTACTAGACCTGTTAACTAGACCTGGTTACTAGACCTGGTTACTAGACCTAGTTATTAGACCTGGTTACTAGACCTGGTTACTAGGCCTTGTTACCAGACCTGGTTACTAGACCTGGTTACTAGACCTGGTTACCAGACCTGGTTACTAGACCTGGTTACTAGACCTGGTTACTAGACCTGGTTACTAGACCTAGTTATTAGACCTGTTTACTAGACCTGGTTTTTAGACCTGGTTACTTGACCTAGTTATTAGACCTGTTTACTAGACCTGGTTATTAGACCTGGTTATTAGACCTGTTTATTAGACCTGGTTATTAGACCTGGTTACTTGACCTAGTTATTAGACCTGTTTACTAGACCTGGTTATTAGACCTGGTTATTAGACCTGTTTTTTAGACCTGGTTTTTAGACCTGGTTACTAGGCATGGTTACCAGAACTGGTTACTAGACCTGTTTACTAGATCTGTTTACTAGACCTGGTTACCAGACCTGGTTACTAGAAATGTTTACTAGACCTAGTTATTAGACCTGGTTATTAGACCTGATTATTAGACCTGTTTACTAGACCTGGTTATTAGACCTGGTTACTAGACCTGGTTATTAGACCTGGTTACTAGACCTGTTTACTAGACCTGGTTATTAGACCTAGTTATTAGACCTGGTTACTAGACATGGTTACTAGACCTGGTTACTAGACCTAGTTATTAGACCTGGTTACTAGACCTGTTTACTAGACCTGGTTATTAGACCTGGTTACTAGACCTGGTTTCAGACCTAGTTATTAGACCTGTTTATTAGACCTGGTTACTAGACCTGTTTACTAGACCTGGTTACTGGACCTGGTCACTAGACCTGGTTATTAGACCTAGTTATTAGACCTGGTTACTAGACCTAGTTATTAGACCTCGTTACTAGACCTGGTTACTAGACCTGGTTACTAGACCTAGTTATTAGACCTGGTTACTAGACCTGGTTACTAGACCTTGTTTTTAGACCTGGTTACTAGACCTGGTTACTAGACCTGGTTACTAGACCTAGTTATTAGACCTGGTTACTAGACCTGGTTACTAGACCTTGTTATTAGACCTGGTTACTAGACCTGGTTACTAGACCTGGTTACTAGACCTAGTTACTAGACCTAGTTATTAGACCTGGTTATTAGAGCTGGCTATTAGATCTGGTTACTAGACCTGTTAACTAGAAATGGTTACTAGACCTGTTTACAAGACCTAGTTATTAGACCTGGTTACTAGACCTGGTTACTAGACCTGGTTACTAGACCTGGTTACTAGACCTGGTTACTAGACCTGTTTATTAGACATGGTTACTAGACATGGTTATTAGACCTGGTTATTAGACCTGGTTATTAGACCTGGTTACTAGACCTGGTTATTAGACCTGATTACTAGACCTGTTAACTAGACCTGGTTACTAGACCTGGTTACTAGACCTAGTTATTAGACCTGGTTACTAGACCTGGTTACTAGGCCTTGTTACCAGACCTGGTTACTAGACCTGGTTACTAGACCTGGTTACCAGACCTGGTTACTAGACCTGGTTACTAGACCTGGTTACTAGACCTGGTTACTAGACCTAGTTATTAGACCTGTTTACTAGACCTGGTTTTTAGACCTGGTTACTTGACCTAGTTATTAGACCTGTTTACTAGACCTGGTTATTAGACCTGGTTATTAGACCTGTTTATTAGACCTGGTTATTAGACCTGGTTACTTGACCTAGTTATTAGACCTGTTTACTAGACCTGGTTATTAGACCTGGTTATTAGACCTGTTTATTAGACCTGGTTTTTAGACCTGGTTACTAGGCATGGTTACCAGACCTGGTTACTAGACCTGTTTACTAGATCTGTTTACTAGACCTGGTTACCAGACCTGGTTACTAGAAATGTTTACTAGACCTAGTTATTAGACCTGGTTATTAGACCTGGTTATTAGACCTGTTTACTAGACCTGGTTATTAGACCTGGTTACTAGACCTGTTTACTAGACCTGGTTATTAGACCTAGTTATTAGACCTGGTTACTAGACATGGTTACTAGACCTGGTTACTAGACCTAGTTATTAGACCTGGTTACTAGACCTGTTTACTAGACCTGTTTACTAGACCTGGTTACTAGACCTGGTTACTAGACCTGGTTACTAGACCTGGTTACTAGACCTAGTTATTAGACATGGTTACTAGACCTGGTTACTAGACCTGGTTACTAGACCTGGTTACTAGACCTAGTTACTAGACCTAGTTATTAGACCTGGTTATTAGACCTGGCTATTAGATCTGGTTACTAGACCTGTTAACTAGAAATGGTTACTAGACCTGGTTATTAGACCTGGCTATTAGATCTGGTTACTAGACCTGTTAACTAGAAATGGTTACTAGACCTGTTTACAAGACCTAGTTATTAGACGTGGTTACTAGACCTGGTTACTAAACCTGGTTACTAGACCTGGTTACTAGACCTGGTTACTAGACCTGTTTATAAGACATGGTTACTAGACATGGTTTTTAGACCTGGTAATTAGACCTGGTTACTAGACATGGTTATTAGACCTGGTTATTAGACCTGGTTATTAGACCTGTTTACTAGACCTGGTTACTAGACCTGGTTACTAGACCTGGTTATTAGACCTGGTTACTAGACCTAGTTAATAGACCTTGTTATTAGACCTGGTTACTAGACCTGGTTACTAGACCTGTTAAATACACCTGGTTATTAGACCTGGTTACTAGACCTGGTTACTAGACCTAGTTATTAGACCTGTTTATTAGACCTGGTTACTAGACCTGTTTACTAGACCTGGTTACTAGACCTGGTCACTAGACCTGGTTATTAGACCTAGTTACTAGACCTGGTTACTAGACCTAGTTATTAGACCTCGTTACTAGGCCTGGTTACTAGACCTGGTTACTAGACCTAGTTATTAGACCTGGTTACTAGACCTTTTTATTAGACCTGGTTACTAGACCTGGTTACTAGACCTGGTTACTAGACCTAGTTATTAGACCTGGTTACTAGACCTGGTTACTAGACATTGTTATTAGACCTGGTTACTAGACCTGGTTACTAGACCTGGTTACTAGACCTAGTTACTAGACCTAGTTATTAGACCTGGTTATTAGACCTGGCTATTAGATCTGGTTTCTAGACCTGTTAACTAGAAATGGTTACTAGACCTGTTTACAAGACCTAGTTATTAGACCTGGTTACTAGACCTGGTTACTAGACCTGGTTACTAGACCTTGTTATTAGACCTGGTTACTAGACCTGGTTACTAGACCTAGTTACTAGACCTAGTTATTAGACCTGGTTACTAGACCTGGTTACTAGACCTGGTTACTAGACCTGGTTACTAGACCTGTTTATTAGACATGGTTACTAGACATGGTTATTAGACCTGGTTATTAGACCTGGTTATTAGACCTGGTTACTAGACCTGGTTATTAGACCTGATTACTAGACCTGTTAACTAGACCTGGTTACTAGACCTGGTTACTAGACCTAGTTATTAGACCTGGTTACTAGACCTGGTTACTAGGCCTTGTTACCAGACCTGGTTACTAGACCTGGTTACTAGACCTGGTTACCAGACCTGGTTACTAGACCTGGTTACTAGACCTGGTTACTAGACCTGGTTACTAGACCTAGTTATTAGACCTGTTTACTAGACCTGGTTTTTAGACCTGGTTACTTGACCTAGTTATTAGACCTGTTTACTAGACCTGGTTATTATACCTGGTTATTAGACCTGTTTATTAGACCTGGTTATTAGACCTGGTTACTTGACCTAGTTATTAGACCTGTTTACTAGACCTGGTTATTAGACCTGGTTATTAGACCTGTTTTTTAGACCTGGTTTTTAGACCTGGTTACTAGGCATGGTTACCAGAACTGGTTACTAGACCTGTTTACTAGATCTGTTTACTAGACCTGGTTACCAGACCTGGTTACTAGAAATGTTTACTAGACCTAGTTATTAGACCTGGTTATTAGACCTGATTATTAGACCTGTTTACTAGACCTGGTTATTAGACCTGGTTACTAGACCTGGTTATTAGACCTGGTTACTAGACCTGTTTACTAGACCTGGTTATTAGACCTAGTTATTAGACCTGGTTACTAGACATGGTTACTAGACCTGGTTACTAGACCTAGTTATTAGACCTGGTTACTAGACCTGTTTACTAGACCTGGTTATTAGACCTGGTTACTAGACCTGGTTACTAGACCTAGTTATTAGACCTGTTTATTAGACCTGGTTACTAGACCTGTTTACTAGACCTGGTTACTGGACCTGGTCACTAGACCTGGTTATTAGACCTAGTTATTAGACCTGGTTACTAGACCTAGTTATTAGACCTCGTTACTAGACCTGGTTACTAGACCTGGTTACTAGACCTAGTTATTAGACCTGGTTACTAGACCTGGTTACTAGACCTTGTTATTAGACCTGGTTACTAGACCTGGTTACTAGACCTGGTTACTAGACCTAGTTATTAGACCTGGTTACTAGACCTGGTTACTAGACCTTGTTATTAGACCTGGTTACTAGACCTGGTTACTAGACCTGGTTACTAGACCTAGTTACTAGACCTAGTTATTAGACCTGGTTATTAGAGCTGGCTATTAGATCTGGTTACTAGACCTGTTAACTAGAAATGGTTACTAGACCTGTTTACAAGACCTAGTTATTAGACCTGGTTACTAGACCTGGTTACTAGACCTGGTTACTAGACCTGGTTACTAGACCTGGTTACTAGACCTGTTTATTAGACATGGTTACTAGACATGGTTATTAGACCTGGTTATTAGACCTGGTTATTAGACCTGGTTACTAGACCTGGTTATTAGACCTGATTACTAGACCTGTTAACTAGACCTGGTTACTAGACCTGGTTACTAGACCTAGTTATTAGACCTGGTTACTAGACCTGGTTACTAGGCCTTGTTACCAGACCTGGTTACTAGACCTGGTTACTAGACCTGGTTACCAGACCTGGTTACTAGACCTGGTTACTAGACCTGGTTACTAGACCTGGTTACTAGACCTAGTTATTAGACCTGTTTACTAGACCTGGTTTTTAGACCTGGTTACTTGACCTAGTTATTAGACCTGTTTACTAGACCTGGTTATTAGACCTGGTTATTAGACCTGTTTATTAGACCTGGTTATTAGACCTGGTTACTTGACCTAGTTATTAGACCTGTTTACTAGACCTGGTTATTAGACCTGGTTATTAGACCTGTTTATTAGACCTGGTTTTTAGACCTGGTTACTAGGCATGGTTACCAGACCTGGTTACTAGACCTGTTTACTAGATCTGTTTACTAGACCTGGTTACCAGACCTGGTTACTAGAAATGTTTACTAGACCTAGTTATTAGACCTGGTTATTAGACCTGGTTATTAGACCTGTTTACTAGACCTGGTTATTAGACCTGGTTACTAGACCTGTTTACTAGACCTGGTTATTAGACCTAGTTATTAGACCTGGTTACTAGACATGGTTACTAGACCTGGTTACTAGACCTAGTTATTAGACCTGGTTACTAGACCTGTTTACTAGACCTGTTTACTAGACCTGGTTACTAGACCTGGTTACTAGACCTGGTTACTAGACCTGGTTACTAGACCTAGTTATTAGACATGGTTACTAGACCTGGTTACTAGACCTAGTTATTAGACCTGGTTACTAGACCAGGTTATTAAACCTGGTTACTAGACCTGGTTATTAGACCTGGTTACTAGACCTGGTTACTAGACCTGGTTACTAGACCTGGTTACTAGACCAGGTTACTAGACCTGGTTACTAGACCTGGTTACTAGACCTAGTTATTAGACCTGTTTATTAGACCTGGTTATTAGACCTGGTTACAAGACCTGGTTATTAGACATGTTTATTAGACCTGGTTACTAGACCTGTTTATTAGACCTAGTTATTAGACCTGGTTATTAGACCTGTTTACTAGACCTGGTTACTAGACCTAGTTATTAGACCTGGTTACTAGACCTGTTAACTAGACCTGGTTACTAGACCTGGTTACTAGACCTGTTAACTAGACCTGGTTATTAGACCTGGTTACTAGACCTGGTTACCAGACCTGGTTACTAGACCTGGTTACTAGACCTGGTTACTAGACCTGTTTACTAGACCTAGTTATTAGACCTGGTTACTAGACCTGTTTACTAGACCTGGTTATTAGACCTGTTTACTAGACCTGGTTATTAGACCTGGTTACTAGACCTGGTTACTAGACCTGGTTACTAGACCTGTTTATTAGACCCGGTTACTAGACCTGGTTACTAGACCTGTTTACTAGACCTGGTTACTAGACCTGGTTACTAGACCTGGTTATTAGACCTGGTTACTAGACCTAGTTATTAGACCTTGTTATTTGACCTGGTTACTAGACCTGGTTACTAGACCTGTTAAATAGACCTGGTTATTAGACCGGGTTACTAGACCTGGTTACTAGACCTAGTTATTAGACCTGTTTATTAGACCTGGTTACTAGAACTTTTACTAGACCTGGTTACCAGACCTGTTTACTAGTCCTGGTTACTAGACCTGTTTACTAGACCTAGTTATTAGACCTGGTTATTAGACCGGTTAACTAGACCTGTTTACTAGACCTGGTTACTAGACCTGGTCACTAGACCTGGTTATTAGACCTAGTTACTAGACCTGGTTACTAGACCTAGTTATTAGACCTGGTTACTAGACCGGTTTACTAGACCTAGTTATTAGACCTGGTTATTAGACCTGTTAACTAGACCTGTTTACTAGACCTGGTTACTAGACCTGGTCACTAGACCTGGTTATTAGACCTAGTTATTAGACCTGGTTACTAGACCTGTTAACTAGACCTGGTTACTAGACCTGGTAACTAGACCTAGTTATTAGATCTGGTTACTAGACCAGTTAACTAGACCTGGTTATTAGACATGGTTACTAGACCTGGTTACCAGACCTGGTTACTAGACCTGGTTACTAGACCTGGTTACTAGACCTGTTTACTAGACCTAGTTATTAGACCTGGTTACTAGACCTGTTTACTAGACCTGGTTATTAGACCTGTTTACTAGACCTGGTTATTAGACCTGGTTACTAGACCTAGTTATTAGACCTGTTTCCTAGACCGGGATATTAGACCTGGTTACTAGACCTGGTTATTAGACCCGGTTACTAGACCTGGTTACTAGACCTGTTTACTAGACCTGGTTACTAGACCTGGTTACTAGACCTGGATACTAGACCTGCTAACTAGACCTGGTTACTAGACCTGGTTATTAGACCTGGTTACTAGACCTAGTTACTAGACCTTGTTATTAGACCTGGTTACTAGACCTAGTTATTAGACCTTGTTGTTAGACCTGGTTACTAGACCTGGTTACTAGACCTGTTAAATAGACCTGGTTATTAGACCTGGTTACTAGACGTAGTTATTAGACCTTGTTATTAGACCTGGTTACTAGACCTGGTTATTAGACCTGGTTACTAGACCTGGTTACTAGACCTGGTTGCCAGACCGGTTCACTAGACCTGGTTATTAGACCTGTTTACTAGACCTGGTTACTAGACCTGGTTACCAGACCTGGTTATTAGATCTGTTTACTAGACCTGGTTATTAGACCTGTTTATTAGACCTGGTTACTAGACCTGTTTACTAGACCTAGTTATTAGACCTTGTTACTAGACCTGTTTACTAGACCTGGTTACTAGACCTGGTTATTAGACCTGGTTACTAGACCTAGTTATTAGACCTTGTTATTAGACCTGGTTACTAGACCTGGTTATTAGACCTGGTTACTAGACCTGTTTACTAGACCTGGTTACTAGACCTGGTTACTAGACCTGGTTATTAGACCTGGTTACTAGACCTGGTTATTAGACCTGGTTATTAGACCTGTTAACTAGACCTGGTTATTAGACCTGTTTATTAGACCTGGTTACTAGACCTGTTTACTAGACCTAGTTATTAGACCTGTTTACTAGACCTGGTTACTAGACCTGGTTATTAGACCTGGTTACTAGACCTAGTTATTAGACCTTGTTATTAGACCTGGTTACTAGACCTGGTTATTAGACCTGGTTACTAGACCTGTTTACTAGACCTGGTTACTAGACCTGGTTACTAGACCTGGTTACTAGACCTGGTTATTAGACCTTGTTATTAGACCTGGTTACTAGACCTGGTTACTAGACCTGGTTACTAGACCTGGTTATTAGACCTGGTTACTAGACCTAGTTATTAGACCTTGTTATTAGACCTGGTTACTAGACCTGGTTATTAGACCTGGTTATTAGACCTGTTTACTAGACCTGGTTACTAGACCTGGTTACTAGACCTGGTTACTAGACCTGTTAAATAGACCTGGTTATTAGACCTGGTTACTAGACCTGGTTACTAGACCTAGTTATTAGACCTTGTTATTAGACCTGGTTACTAGACCTGGTTACTAGACCTAGTTATTAGACCTGGTTACTAGACCTGGTTACTAGACCTTGTTATTAGACCTGGTTACTAGACCTGGTTACTAGACCTAGTTATTAGACCTGGTTACTAGACCTGGTTACTAGACCTTGTTATTAGACCTGGTTACTAGACCTGGTTACTAGACCTAGTTACTAGACCTAGTTATTAGACCTGGTTATTAGACCTGGCTATTAGATCTGGTTACTAGACCTGTTAACTAGAAATGGTTACTAGACCTGTTTACAAGACCTAGTTATTAGACGTGGTTACTAGACCTGGTTACTAAACCTGGTTACTAGACCTGGTTACTAGACCTGGTTATTAGACCTGATTACTAGACCTGTTAACTAGACCTGGTTACTAGACCTGGTTACTAGACCTAGTTATTAGACCTGGTTACTAGACCTGGTTACTAGGCCTTGTTACCAGACCTGGTTACTAGACCTGGTTACTAGACCTGGTTACCAGACCTGGTTACTAGACCTGGTTACTAGACCTGGTTACTAGACCTGGTTACTAGACCTAGTTATTAGACCTGTTTACTAGACCTGGTTTTTAGACCTGGTTACTTGACCTAGTTATTAGACCTGTTTACTAGACCTGGTTATTAGACCTGGTTATTAGACCTGTTTATTAGACCTGGTTATTAGACCTGGTTACTTGACCTAGTTATTAGACCTGTTTACTAGACCTGGTTATTAGACCTGGTTATTAGACCTGTTTTTTAGACCTGGTTTTTAGACCTGGTTACTAGGCATGGTTACCAGAACTGGTTACTAGACCTGTTTACTAGATCTGTTTACTAGACCTGGTTACCAGACCTGGTTACTAGAAATGTTTACTAGACCTAGTTATTAGACCTGGTTATTAGACCTGATTATTAGACCTGTTTACTAGACCTGGTTATTAGACCTGGTTACTAGACCTGGTTATTAGACCTGGTTACTAGACCTGTTTACTAGACCTGGTTATTAGACCTAGTTATTAGACCTGGTTACTAGACATGGTTACTAGACCTGGTTACTAGACCTAGTTATTAGACCTGGTTACTAGACCTGTTTACTAGACCTGGTTATTAGACCTGGTTACTAGACCTGGTTACTAGACCTAGTTATTAGACCTGTTTATTAGACCTGGTTACTAGACCTGTTTACTAGACCTGGTTACTGGACCTGGTCACTAGACCTGGTTATTAGACCTAGTTATTAGACCTGGTTACTAGACCTAGTTATTAGACCTCGTTACTAGACCTGGTTACTAGACCTGGTTACTAGACCTAGTTATTAGACCTGGTTACTAGACCTGGTTACTAGGCCTTGTTACCAGACCTGGTTACTAGACCTGGTTACTAGACCTGGTTACCAGACCTGGTTACTAGACCTGGTTACTAGACCTGGTTACTAGACCTGGTTACTAGACCTAGTTATTAGACCTGTTTACTAGACCTGGTTTTTAGACCTGGTTACTTGACCTAGTTATTAGACCTGTTTACTAGACCTGGTTATTAGACCTGGTTATTAGACCTGTTTATTAGACCTGGTTATTAGACCTGGTTACTTGACCTAGTTATTAGACCTGTTTACTAGACCTGGTTATTAGACCTGGTTATTAGACCTGTTTATTAGACCTGGTTTTTAGACCTGGTTACTAGGCATGGTTACCAGACCTGGTTACTAGACCTGTTTACTAGATCTGTTTACTAGACCTGGTTACCAGACCTGGTTACTAGAAATGTTTACTAGACCTAGTTATTAGACCTGGTTATTAGACCTGGTTATTAGACCTGTTTACTAGACCTGGTTATTAGACCTGGTTACTAGACCTGTTTACTAGACCTGGTTATTAGACCTAGTTATTAGACCTGGTTACTAGACATGGTTACTAGACCTGGTTACTAGACCTAGTTATTAGACCTGGTTACTAGACCTGTTTACTAGACCTGTTTACTAGACCTGGTTACTAGACCTGGTTACTAGACCTGGTTACTAGACCTGGTTACTAGACCTAGTTATTAGACATGGTTACTAGACCTGGTTACTAGACCTAGTTATTAGACCTGGTTACTAGACCTGTTTACTAGACCTGTTTACTAGACCTGTTTACTAGACCTGGTTACTAGACCTGGTTACTAGACCTGGTTACTAGACCTGGTTACTAGACCTAGTTATTAGACCTGGTTACCGCTGCACAATAACAACCAACTGGTCGTTTCCTGGTTGTCTTTCAGCAGCACTGGTGTCCTGGACTATGTCACTCTGACACCCTATTCCTCTGCTCTAACTGTAGACATCAGGGCAAGATGGAGGACTGACTCGACTTGCTTTGTTGGTATCTGAATCCATGTAACAACCTTTTGAGTGTGGGCTACATGTGTTAGCTTGCCGTACCCGGCACAGACACCGGTACCATGACAATTATCAGTGAGGAAAACCGAGTCTTAGGGCACGAAATGCAATTCCATCAACACAAGGACAAACCCTCTGTTTGCTCGCCTTTGAGCAGACAGGACTATGCGAGTGCGGATAATTATGAAATGATAAGGTCCCAAGCAATCAAGTGCCTATTGATTTCACTGCCTGGTGGGTCAATAAGAATTTTTCACAGAGGGGAAATTACAAAGGAAAGCGGGGCCAAGTTTACAGGCAATTTACACCCTCCTCCTCTTTGATTTGAGAGGTTGCAGTATGTCATGGTTCATTCCCACAGAGAAAGAAGGAGAGAACAAGAAATAGAGAGAGAGAGTTAGAGAGATAGAGGGTGTGAGAGAGAGAGGGAGTTAGAGAGATAGAGGGTGTGAGAGAGAGAGAGAGAGAGAGAGAGAGAGAGAGAGAGAGAGAGAGAGAGAGAAAGAAAAATGGAGCGAGAGTGAGAAAGCAAGAGAGAGAGAGAGATTGAAAGAGTGAGAGCGAGAGCATGAGAGAGCGAGAGAGAGAGAAATAGAGAGAGAGCAAGAAGGGGGATTATATTACTGATGTGAGTGGGTAGGAGACGGCGGTTATTGTCATGGTGTGTTCAGAATGCACTAACCTGGATCTGAGCGCTGTCCGTGCACGGATTTGTCCTGTAAAGTCAGAAAACAAACACCACTGTGACACACACACACACACTGAGTAATTTCATTACCAACCAAGTTCACTCTCACTGCACTCTGAAACACAGACGTCAACCTAATGTTTCCACTCACTAACTGGCATACAGTTCCCACACTACCGTTCAAGAGTTTGGGGTCACTTAGAAATGTCATTTTTAATGAAAGAACAATTTTTTAAATGTCCATTAAAATAACATAAAATTGATCAGAAATACAGTGTAGAAGTACAGTGTTGTAAGTGACTATTGTAGCTGAAAATGGCTGATTTTTAATGAAATATCTACATAGGCATACAGAGGCCCATTATCAGCAACCATCACTCCTGTGTTCCAATGGCACGTTGTGTTACCTAATCCAAGAATATAATTTTAAAAGGCTAATTGATCATTAAAAAACACTTTCGCAATTATGTTTGCACAGCTGAAAACTGTTATCCTGATTAAAGAAGCAATACAACTGGCCTTCTTTAGACTAGTTGAGTATATGGAGCATCAGCATTTGTGGGTTTGATTACAGGCTCAAAATGGACAGAAACAAATAACTTTCTTCTGAAACCCGTCAGTCTATTCTTGTTCTGAGAAATGAAGGTTATTCCATGTGAGAAATGGCCAAGAAATTGAAGATCTCATACAACGCTGTGTACTACTCCCTTCACAGAACAGCGCAAACTGGCTCTAACCAGAATAGAAAAAGGATTGGGTGTTCAACTGAGCAAGAGGAGAAGTACATTAGAGTGTCTAGTTTGAGAACTATGATATGGCTGTGATATGTGATATGGCTTTTTCTTTGCAACTCTGCCTAGTGGTTAGAGCGTTGGACTAGTAACCGAAAGGTTGCAAGAACGAATCCCCGAGCTGACAAGGTAAACATCTGTTGTTATGCCACTGAACAAGGCAGTTAACCCACTGTTCCGATTGAAAATAAGAATTTGTTCTTAAGTGACTTGCCTAGTTAAATAAAGGTAAAATTAAAATAAAAAAGTGTACATCACTAAGCTACACACCTACATACTAGCGTACATCACTAAGCTACACACCTACATACTAGCGTACATCACTAAGCTACATACTTACATACCAGTGTACATCACTAAGCTACATACCTACATACTAGTGTACATCACTAAGCTACATACCTACATACCAGTGTACACCACTAAGCTACATACTAGTGTACATCACTAAGCTACATACCTACATACCAGTGTACATCACTAAGCTACATACCTACATACCAGTGTACATCACTAAGCTACATACTAGTGTACATCACTAAGCTACATACCTACATACCAGTGTACATCACTAAGCTACATACCTACATACCAGTGTACATCACTAAGCTACATACCTACATACCAGTGTACATCCCTAAACTACATACCTACATACCAGTGTACATCACTAAGCTACATACCTACATACCAGTGTACATTACTAAGCTACACACCTACATAATAGTGTACATCACTAAGCTACATACCCACATACCAGTGTACATCACTAAGCTACATACCTACATACTAGTGTACATCACTAAGCTACATACTAGTGTACATCACTAAGCTACATACCTACATACCAGTGTACATCACTAAGCTACATACCTACATACCAGTGTACATCACTAAGCTACATACTAGTGTACATCACTAAGCTACATACCTACATACCAGTGTACATCACTAAGCTACATACCTACATACCAGTGTACATTACTAAGCTACACACCTACATAATAGTGTACATCACTAAGCTACACACCTACATAATAGTGTACATCACTAAGCTACATACCTACATAACAGTGTGCATCACTAAGCTACACACCTACATACTAGTGTACATCACTAAGCTACATACTAGTGTACATCACTAAGCTACACACCTACATACTAGCGTACAACACTAAGCTACACACCTACATACTAGCGTACATCACTAAGCTACATACCTACATACCAGTGTACATCACTAAGCTACACACCTACATAATAGTGTACATCACTAAGCTACATACCTACATACCAGTGTACATCACTAAGCTACATACCTACATACTAGTGTACATCACTAAGCTACATACTAGTGTACATCACTAAGCTACACACCTACATACTAGCGTACAACACTAAGCTACACACCTACATACTAGCGTACATCACTAAGCTACATACCTACATACTAGTGTACATCACTAAGCTATACACCTACATACCAGTGTACATTACTAAGCTACACACCTACATATATGGCCGCTGTGTCAGTATATTGTGTCACATTCAGGGTTGGTTAGGATACTTTCTAAATGTAATCCATTACAGTTACTAGTTACCCGTTCAACATTTTAATCTGTAATGTAACTTTGGGGTTACCCAAACTCAGTAATGTAATCTGATTACTTTTTTTATTACTTTCCCCGTAAGAGACATTAGACAAAGACAAAAAGGATCCATCAAACACATGTTGTGTGTCATCATAGTGGTCTCTGACATCATAGTGGTCTCTGACATCATAGTGGTCTCTGACATCATAGTGGTCTCTGACATCATAGTGGTCTCTGACATGTGGTCAACTCGCTCAGTGTGAACCAACTTAAAGCTTTTTGCTGAATTGAATGTCATTGAAAAACAGAAAGGAATCATATTGTATTTTCTCGTAAACATCCTTTCTGAACGTATAAGTAACCCAAGAAGTAATCATCTAGTTTTTCAAAAGTATCGTTGCATTGCATCACCAGTAAATGCATTTCAATCTTATTGCAGCAGATGAAACTGTAAGACAGGTTGGGTAATGTTATGAATATGGAGGGACAGGTTGGGTAATGTTATGAATATGTAGGGACAGGTTGGGTAATGTTATGAATATGGAGGGACAGGTTGGGTAATGTTATGAATATGGAGGGACAGGTTGGGTAATGTTATGAATATGGAGGGGCAGGTTGGGTAATGTTATGAATATGTAGGGACAGGTTGGGGTAATGTTATGAATATGGAGGACAGGTTGGGTAATGTTATGAATATGGAGGGACAGGTTGGGTAATGTTATGAATATGGAGGGACAGGTTGGGTAATGTTATGAGTATGGAGGGACAGGTTGGGTAATGTTATGAATATGTAGGGACAGGTTGGGAAATGTTATGAATATGTAGGGACAGGTTGGGAAATGTTATGAATATGGAGGGACAGGTTGGGTAATGTTATGAATATGGAGGGACAGGTTGGGTAATGTTATGAATATGGAGGGACAGGTTGGGTAATGTTATGAGTATGTAGGGACAGGTTGGGTAATGTTATGAATATGGAGGGACAGGTTGGGTAATGTTATGAATATGGAGGGACAGGTTGGGTAATGTTATGAGTATGGAGGGACAGGTTGGGGTAATGTTATGAATATGCAAACACTAAATATTTCATCCACTGCTATCTCTGCAAACAAACATAGCATGCAGTGAGCCATATGCATTTTAAATGCATAATGCATTATAACCCCAATCACCAATTACAACCTTCTTTAGAATCACAATCTACCTTAACCACATTCCAAATAGCGGCCAGAGATGATTAATGTCTTATCATGCATTTTCAAAAACTATAATCTGCTACAGTATGAAAGTGGAAAAGTAATGAAATGCAAGACATGGGACTTCAGATACAAGCTAAGACCTGGCCTTCACAACTCTCCAATCATCTACACAAGACTTGCATTCACTCTCTATCTGTTCATGCTGACATCAGTCAGCTGGTCCCCTTGATAATATCAAACAGAGGGGAACGACTTCCAAGCGCTGAAACAGAACAGAGCAGAACTTTGGAGGAGAGAAAGGAGGAGGGACCAACACACACACACACACACACACACACACACACACACACACACACACACACACACACACACACACACACGAAAACACACACACACACACACACACACACACACACACACACACGCGCACACACACACACACACACACACACACACACACGCGCACACACACACACACACACACACACACACACACACACACACACACACGCACACACACGAAAACACACACACACACAGACACACACACACACACACACACGCGCACCCACACACACACACACACACACACACACACGCGCACCCACACACACACACACACACACACACACACACACACACACACACGCACACACACGAAAACACACACACACACAGACACACACACACACACAGACACACACACAGACACACACTGTCTCACCTGTGTTTTCAAGGAGCCCGGATCTGAAAGGAGTTTGAAAACAGGCATGGTGAGTGGGTTACAAGGAGCACACATAACCATCACACTCTCTTGACTACTTGGTGTGTTGTGCTGAACGTACCTGACAGACAAGAGTAAACCACTTGAGGCTTACATTCTGTTCTTTTCTGAGTTAGTTCTCTGTTTGTTCATTGGCTCCCGTGGGATGGGCTACACCCCGTCAACAACCAGCCCTCCCCCTCCCTCCCTCCCACCCTCCCTACTCCCTCTCACTCGTCTGCAGGCAGGCAGGCTGCTTTGAATGGAACTTTGACCTGTTACACATAGTGCCGCTGCTCAGGGCTGATAAGGCAGAGCAGAGGGAGAGAGAGTCAACTGGGACCTGAGGTAAACAGCAGCGAGCTTCACCTGCAGACCACTCTGGAGACAGAGTAGCGTAAACAGCTGTGGTATAGCATACATTATAAACTGTGTAGCTCCAGCCCTTGAATGCTGATTGGCTGACAGCCGTGGTATATCGTACCGTATACCCCAGGTATGACAAAACATTTGTTTTTCCTGCTCTAATTAAGTTGGTAACCAGTTTCTAATAGCAATAAGGCACCTCGGGGGTTTGTGATATATGGCCAATATACCACGGCTAAGGGTGTTGTGTGGTGCAGAAGAACAGCCCTTAGCCGTGGAATAGAGACCATATACCATATACCATACTTCCTCGGGCCTTATTGCTTAAGTATTCATTGCAGTAATGCACGTTCCTGTTTGTCCACGGATGTTGTGATTTTGTTCTGTTGTTGTGCTTATCATCTGGAATCCTACAAATACTCAGCCAACATCTGATATGTGGTGATAAGGTTACCTTACCTAGAAATACTCAGCCAACAACTGATATGTGGTGATAAGGTTACCTTACCTAGAAATACTCAGCCAACATCTGATATGTGGTGATAAGGTTACCTTACCTAGAAATACTCAGCCAACATCTGATATGTGGTGATAAGGTTACCTTACCTAGAAATACTCAGCCAACATCTGATATGTGGTGATAAGGTTACCTTACCTAGAAATACTCAGCCAACAACTGATATGTGGTGATAAGGTTACCTTACCTAGAAATACTCAGCAGACAACTGATATGTGGTGATAAGGTTACCTTACCTAGAAATACTCAGCCAACAACTGATATGTGGTGATAAGGTTACCTTACCTAGAAATACTCAGCCAACAACTGATATGTGGTGATAAGGTTACCTTACCTAGAAATACTCAGCCAACAACTGATATGTGGTGATAAGGTTACCTTACCTAGAAATACTCAGCCAACATCAGCATGTTATAAAAGCGTAACAAGCAAGCTGGTAGTGACATCATAGTTCCAACATCACATACAACAGCCAAGTACATTCTTTCTAACCCTGTAAAAGGGACTAAAGGGTATCTCTGAAGGGAAGTAATGAGTTTGTCTGCGCCCCCCCCCCCCCCCCTCCCCTCCCCTCGTGGCACTGATCTATTCAGGGAAGCTAGTGTCTAGGTGGGTCTGCTGACAATGTTACAGCACCGTTTAAAGCACCGCTTACAGCACCGTTTACAGCACCGCTGACAGTATCGTTTACAGCACCGTTTACAGTACCGCTGACAGTACCGTTTACAGCACCGCTGACAGTATCGTTTACAGCACCGTTTACAGTACCGCTGACAGTACCGTTTACAGCACCGTTTACAGCACCGTTTACAGCACCATTTACAGCACCATTTACAGTACCGTTTACAGCACCGCTGACAGTACCGCTAATTGCACCGTTTACAGCACCGCTTACAGCACCGTTTACAGCACCATTTACAGCACCATTTACAGTACCGTTTACAGCACCATTTACAGCACCATTTACAGTACCGTTTACGGCACCATTTACAGCACCATTTACAGTACCGTTTACAGCACCATTTACAGCACCATTTACAGCACCATTTACAGTACCGTTTACAGCACCATTTACAGCACCATTTACAGTACCGTTTACAGCACCATTTACAGCACCATTTACAGTACCGTTTACAGCACCATTTACAGCACCATTTACAGTACCGTTTACAGCACCATTTACAGCACCATTTACAGTACCGTTTACAGCACCATTTACAGTACCGTTTACAGTACCACTGACAGTCCCGTTTACAGCACCGCTGACAGCACCGCTGACAGTCCCGTTTACAGCACCGCTGACAGCACCGCTGACAGTACCGTTTACAGCACCGCTGACAGCACCGTTTACAGTACCGTTTACAGTCCCGCTGACAGCACCGTTTACAGCACCGCTTACAGCACCGTTTACAGCACCATTTACAGTACCGTTTACAGTACCGCTGATAGCACCGTTTACAGTACCGTTTACAGCACCGCATACAGCACCATTTACAGCACCATTTACAGTACCGTTTACAGCACCGCTGACAGCACCGTTTACAGTACCGTTTACAGCACCGCTGACAGCACCGTTTACAGTACCGCTGACAGCACCGTTTACAGCACCGCATACAGCAAAGCCTACAGCACAGCTGACCTGATTGCTTGTGAGTGATGCCAAGACCACCAGGAGCAGGCACCTGGCTGCAATCTACAAACACACACACACTCACACACACACAAACACATTCACACACACACACACACCCACACACACACACACACACACACACACACATACAGGCCACTGACACTGCAAGTCAAGTGAAGTCTGCATGACATGTTTGTCATGTTGTCTTGTTGTCATGTTGTCTCCTCATCAATCTACTTTAATCACTCGTGTTCCTTTTTTTTTTTTTTTTTTTTTTTTAGGGGTGGATCAGCTTAATATTGTGGAAAGAATGTTGCTTCCAATGTAATTGTCTGCATCATTTCCAATCCCCCATATTTTTTTGGGTAAATATATATATCCATACACGTATGCATACATATACACATATATACATACACATACCTATATAGACATACATACTTTTTTAAAGAGTATACCTTTATTATTATTCCCCGCAAACCCTACCACTCATGTTCTTACTCACTGTTTACTTCAGGGAAAGCACATAGAAGTGTGTGTGTGTGTGTGTGTGTGTGTGTGTGTGTGTGTGTGTGTGTGTGTGTGTGTGTGTGTGTGTGTGTGTGTGTGTGTGTGTGTGTGTGTGTGTCGGTGTGTGTCTGTGTGTGTCTGTGTGTGTGTGTGTGTGTGTGTGTGTGTGTGTGTGTGTGTGTGTGTGTGTGTGTGTGTGTGTGTGTGTGTGTGTGTGTGTGTGTGTGTGTGTTAGAGTGTGTGTTAGAGTGTGTGTCGGTGTGTGTCTGTCTGTGTGTGTGTGTGTGTGTGTGTTAGAGTGTGTGTCGGTGTGTGTCTGTGTGTGTCTGTGTGTGTGTGTGTGTGTGTGTGTGTGTGTGTGTGTGTGTGTGTGTGTGTGTGTGTGTGTGTGTGTGTGTGTGTGTGTGTGTGTGTGTGTGTGTGTGTGTGTGTGTTAGAGTGTGTGTCGGTGTGTGTCTGTCTGTGTGTGTGTGTGTGTGTGTGTTAGAGTGTGTGTCGGTGTGTGTCTGTGTGTGTGTGTGTGTGTGTGTGTGTGTGTGTGTGTGTGTGTGTGTGTGTGTGTGTGTGTGTGTGTGTGTGTGTGTGTGTGTGTGTGTGTGTGTGTGTGTTAGAGTGTGTGTCGGTGTGTGTCTGTGTGTGTGTGTGTGTGTGTTAGAGTGTGTGTCGGTGTGTGTCTGTGTGTGTGTGTGTGTGTGTGTGTGTTAGAGTGTGTGTCGGTGTGTGTGTCGGTGTGTCTGTGTGTCTGTGCGTCTGTCGGTGTCGGTGTGAGTGCTGGTGTGTGTGTCGGTGTGTATCTGTGTGTGTGTGTCTGTCTGTCTGTGCTTTGTAGGTTCGTTATCATTGCTTTTCAATGCACTTTCAGGTATACACATTAACATGAAAGACACCATACAACGTTTGTTAACCTGCATCATGTGGTTGCTTCCTTGTGTCTGTGTGTTTTGAGGGGGGTTCTCACCTGTTTTTCCACAGCTGCCAAACCTCCCCAGACATTCCTTATGGGCTCCAACACCACACTTGGAGCACAGGTACCCCTGGTTAAAGATACCCCTGGAAGAGAGAAGAGAGGGACAACCAGTGTTACTCAGTGTGGTATGTGTGTGTGTGTTTGTGTGTGTGTGTGTGTGTGTGTGTGTGTGTGTGTGTGTGTGTGTGTGTGTGTGTGTGTGTGTGTGTGTGTGTGTGTGTGTGTGTGTGTGTGTGTGTGTGTCTGTGTGTCTGTGTGTCTGTGCGAGTGTGTGTCTGTCTGTCTCTCCTCATCTCTCCTCATCTCATTTCCTCCTCTCTCCTCTCCTCTCCCTTCTCCTCATCTCCTTTCTCTTCTCCTCCTCTCTCCTCTCTCCTCTCCTCCTCTCTCCTCTCCTCTCCTCTCCTCTCCTCTCCTTGTGAAAACTCAGCCCGTAGTGAATTTCTTTTACATAACCGCTCCAGAATCTACTGCTCATTAGAATGACGTAAAGCACAGCATCCCCGATCTGACGGGAGTCTGATTCTAACTCCGCTGGTGAGCCATACACACACACACACACACACACACACACACACACACACACACACACACACACACACACACACACACACACACACACACACACACACACACACACACACACACACACACACACACACACACACACCACCTGCACTACATGACATGTGAATGACAACCTGTGTCTACAAACAATGAGCAATATCTGGATCACACCAGGGCAGATGTGACAAAGACCCAGTAGTTGAACCTGTATGACCCCTAACCTCCCGTTCTGGGTGGATGACAGTCAGGGGCATTCCTAGAACATGCAAGAGGACAACTATACTGTGTGACCCTGTACCTTAGCAGCATATGGCAGGAGCTACAGGATGTGATTCTGTCAAAGGTGTGCATCTTGAACTCGTGGAAGTTACTGGTGCCGTTCTCTGGACGGATGTTGGATCTACAGGACAAAGGGGAGAGAAAAGATGTGAAGAAACAAGACTAGAAAAGACAAAGTATGTTTTCACTGTCACATTGTGAGGCAAGGTAGCTGCAGTCATCCATACGTCTTTTCTATAGTATTCCCATTAGTCGTAAAAGATTTAGTTCACAGAGTTCAATAGTGCCAGCTGACATCAGGAGCGTTATCTCACTAAACAAAAACACCACCTGGTAGCATGCCGAGACAGACTTCCTGATTCTTAGGTGAAGTATATTCCTGAGTTGGACTAAAGTGCCATTACATCATCAGTCTAAATGTCTCTGCTCCTGCTCCTAACTGCGCTGAGCTGTCAGCGTGAGTGCAGCAGGTGGCTCACAGGAAACACTAGCGCGTGACGTGACAAAACAGCAATATGGGATCAGTCCTTAGTCTCTCCAGGGAGCCAAGTGACTCAGTGATTGTGTGTCAAATATACTGAAAGAGTCTCTTTCAGGCTTTGATGCCTCATGATTGAGTATTGCTCTGTTCAAGTAGACTGTGTCTCTCTCTCTCTCTCTCTCTCTCTCTCTCTCTCCTTACTTACCTCCCCTCTCTCCCTCTCCCTCTCCCTCTCCCTCTCCCTCTCTCTCTCTCTCTCTCTCTCTCTCTCAATTCAATTCAATTCAATTCAAGGGGCTTTATTGGCATGGGAAACATGTGTTAACATTGCCAAAGCAAGTGAGGTAGACAATACACAAAAGTGAAACAAACAAAACGAATTAACAGTAAACATTACACATACAGAAGTTTCAAAACAATAAAGACATTACAAGTGTCATATTAAATATATACAGTGTTGTAACAATGTACAAATGGTTAAAGCACACAAGTTAAAATAAGTAAGCATACATTTACATTACATTTAAGTCATTTAGCAGACGCTCTTATCCAGAGCGACTTACAAATTGGTGCATTCACCTTATGACATCCAGTGGAACAGCCACTTTACAATAGTGCATCAGATCTTTTAAGGGGGGGGGGGGGGGGGGGGGGGGGGGGGCAGAAGGAACGTGGGTTGTAAATAAATATGGGTTGTATTTACAATGGTGTTTGTTCTTCACTGGTTGCCCTTTTCTTGTGGCAACAGGTCACAAATCTTGCTGCTGTGATGGCACACTGTGGACTTTCACCCAGTAGATATGGGAGTTTATCAAAATTGGATTTGTTTTCGAATTCTTTGTGGATCTGTGTGATCTGAGGGAAATATGTGTCTCTAATATGGTCATACATTGGGCAGGAGGTTAGGAAGTGCAGCTCGGTTTCCACCTCATTTTGTGGGCAGTGTGCACATAGCCTGTCTTCTCTTGAGAGCCATGTCTGCATACGGCGGCCTTTCTCAATAGCAAGGCTATGCTCACTGAGTCTGTACATAGTCAAAGCTTTCCTTAAGTTTGGGTCAGTCACAGTGGTCAGGTATTCTGCCACTGTGTACTCTCTGTTTAGGGCCAAATAGCATTCTAGTTTGCTCTGTTTTTTTGTTAATTCTTTCCAATGTGTCAAGTAATTATCTTTTTGTTTTCTCATGATTTGGTTGGGTCTAATTGTGCTGTTGTCCTGGGGCTCTGTGGGGTGTGTTTGTGTTTGTGAACAGAGCCCTAGGACCAGCTTGCTTAGGGGACTCTTCTCCAGGTTCATCTCTCTGTAGGTGATGGCTTTGTTATGGAAGGTTTGGGAATCGCTTCCTTTTAGGTGGTTGTAGAATTTAACGGCTCTTTTCTTGACTTTGATAATTAGCGGGTATCGGTCTAATTCTGCTCTGCATGCATTATTTGGTGTTTTACGTTGTCACGAAGGATATTTTTGCAGAATTCTGCATGCAGTCTCTCGAATTGGTGTTTGTCCCATTTTGTGAATTCCTGGATGGTGAGCGGACCCCAGACCTCACAACCATAAATGGGTTCTACAGTTGAAGTCGGAAGTTTACATACACTTAGGTTGTAGTCATTAAAACTCGTTTTTCAACCACTTCACACATTTCTTGTTAACAAACTATAGTTTTGACAAGTCGGTTAGGACATCTACTTTGTGCATGACACAAGTAATTTTTCCAACAATTGTTTACAGACAGATTATTTTACTTATAATTCACTGTATCACAATTCCAGTGGGTCAGAAGTTTACATACACTAAGTTGACTGTGCCTTTAAACAGCTTGGAAAATTCCAGAAAATTATGTCATGGCTTTAGAAGCTTCTGATAGGCTAATCGACATCATTTGAGTAAATTGGAGGTGTACCTGTGGATGAATTTCAAGGCCTGCCTTCAAACTCAGTGCCTCTTTGCTAGACATGGGAACATCAACAGATATCAGCCAAGACCTCAGAAAAAAATTGTAGACCTCCACAAGTCTGGTTCATTCTTGGGAGTAATTAACAAACGCCTGACGGTACCACGTTCATCTGTACAAACAATAGTACACAAGTATAAACACCATGGGACCACGCAGCCGTCATACTGCTCAGGAAGGAGATGCGTTCTGTCTCCTAGAGATGAACGTACTTTGGTGCGAAAAGTGCAAATCAATCCCAGAAGAACAGCAAAGGACCTTGTGAAGATGCTGGAGGAAACAGGTACAAAAGTATCTATATCCACATTAAAACGAGTCCTACCTCGACATAACCTGAAAGGCCGCTCAGCAAGGAAAAAGCCACAGCTCTAAAACTGCTAAAAAAAAGCCAGACTACGGTTTGAAAATGCACATGGGGACAAATATAGTACTTTTTGGAAAAATGTCCTCTGGTCTGATGAAACACAAATAGAACTGTTTGGCCATAATGACCATCATTATGTTTGGAGGAGAAAGGGGGAGGCTTACAAGCCGAAGAAAACAACCCCAACCGTGAAGCATGGGGGTGGCAACATCATGTTGTGGGGGTGCTTTGCTGCAGGAAGGACTGGTGCACTTCACAAAATAGATGGCATCATGAGGAAAGATAATTATGTGGATATATTGAAGCAACATCTCAAGACATCAGTCAGGAAGTTAAAGCTTGGTCGCAAATAGGTCTTCCAAATGGACAATGACCCAAAGCATACTTACAAAGTTGTGGCAAAATGGCTTAAGGACAACAAAGTCAAGGCATTGGAGTGACCATCACAAAGCCCTGACCTCAATCCCAGAGAAAATTTGTGGGTAGAACGGAAAACGCATGTGCGAGCAAGGAGGCCTACAAACCTGACTCAGTTACACCAGCTCTGTCAGGAGGAATGGGCCAAAATTAACCTAACTTATTGTGGGAAGCTTGTGGAAGGCTACCCAACACGTTTGACACAAGTTCAACAATTTAAAGGCAATGCTACCAAATACTGATTGAGTGTATGTAAACTTCTGACCCACTGGGAATGTGATGAAAAAAATGTATTCTCAAATAAATCATTCTCTCTACTATTATTCTGACATTTCACATGTTTAAAATAAAGTGGTGATCCTAACTGACCTAAGACAGGGAATTTTTTACTAGGATTAAATGTCAGGAATTGAGAAAAACTGAGTTTAAATGTATTTGGCTAAGGTGTATGTAAACTTCCGACTTCAACTGTATATACACTACCATTTAAAAGTGTGGGGTTGTCACGCCCTGACCTTAGAGACCCTTTTTATGTCTCTATTTGGTTTGGTCAGGGTGTGATTTGGGTGGGCATTCTATGTTCTTTATTTCTAGGTTTTGTGTTTCTATGTTTTGGCCGGGTATGGTTCTCAATCAGGGACAGCTGTCTATCATTGTGTCTGATTGGGAACCATACTTAGGCAGCCTGTTTTGCCACTTTAGGTTGTGGGATGCTGTGTTTTTGTTAGCTCTGCGTAGCCTTCAAGACATGACGTTCGTTGGTCTTTTGTTGTTTTGTTTGGAGTTCGGATTTAATAAAGATGCATGAACACGTACCACGCTGCACCTTGGTCCACTTCTTCCAACGAGCGTTACAAGGGTCACTTAGAAATGTCCTTGTTTTTGAAAGAAAAGCAACATTTTTTGTCCATTAAAATAACATCAAATTGATCAGAAATACAGTGTAGTCATTGTTAATGTTTTAAATATTTGTAGCTGGAAAGATTTTTAATGGAATATCTACATAGGCAAATTAGCTTATTCAGCTGTGCTAACATCATTGCAAAAGGGTTTTCTAATGATCAATTAGCCTTTTAAAATTATAAACTTGGATTAGCTAACACAACGTGCTATTGGAACACAGGAGTGATGGTTGCTGATAATGGACCTCTGTACGACTATGTAGATATTCCATTAAAAATCAGCCGTTTCCAGCTTCAATAGTAATTTACAACATTAACAATGTCTACACTGTATTTCTCAACAATTTGATGTTATTTTAATGGACAAAAAATGTGCTTTTCTTTCAAAAACAAGGACATTTCTAAGTGACCCCAAACCTTTGAACGGTGTCCAAATGGAATTTGTATTTGTGGTCCTGGCGACTGAGCCTTGTTTGGAACACCATTATTTTTGTCTTACTGAGATTTACTGTCAGGGTCCAGGTCTGTCAGGGCCCAGGTCTGTCAGGGCCCAGGTCTGTCAGGGCCCAGGTCTGTCAGGGCCCAGGTCTGTCAGGGCCCAGGTCTGTCAGGGCCCAGGTCTGTCAGGGCCCAGGTCTGACAGAATCTGTGCAGAAGATCTAAGTGCTGCTTTAGGCCCTCCTTGGTTGGGGACAGAGGCACCAGATCATCGGCAAACAGTAGACATTTGACTTCAGATTCTTGTAGGGTGACTCTCAGTCTCTCTCTCTCATAAAATCACTGGGTGCAGAACAGCCCCCCAACCACCCCCAAAAAATTAAATCTGCCTTTTTTGCTTTAGCAGCTGCCCCCCAACCCCTGCCGTGTGTTGCTATAGCAGCTCCCCCCCCCACCCCCTGCTGTGTGTTGCAATAGCAGCTGCCCACCCCCCCACCCCTGCTGTGTGTTGCTATAGCAGCTGCCCCCCACCCCCTGCTGTATGTTGCTATAGCAGCTGCCCCCCCCCACCCCTTGCTGTGTGTTGCTATAGCAGCTGACCCCCCCCCCCCCCACCCCCTGCTGTGTGTTGCTATAGCAGCTGCCCCCCCCCACCCCTTGCTGTGTGTTGTTATAGCAGCTGCACCCCCCCACCCCTTGCTGTGTGTTGTTATAGCAGCTGCCCCCCACCCCTTGCTGTGTGTTGCTATAGCAGCTGCCCCCCCACCCCCCTGCTTTGTGTTGCAATAGAAGCTGCCCCCCCCACCCCCTGCTGTGTGTTGCTATAGCAGCTGCCCCCCCCCACCCCTTGCTGTGTGTTGTTATAGCAGCTGCCCCCCCCCCACCCCTTGCTGTGTGTTGTTATAGCAGCTGCCCCCCACCTCTTGCTGTGTGTTGCTATAGCAGCTGCCACCCCCACCCCCTGCTGTGTGTTGCTATAGCAGCTGCCCCCCCCCACTCCCTGCTGTGTGTTGCAATAGCAGCTGCCCCTCCACCCCTGCTGTGTGTTGTTATAGCAGCTGCACCCCCCCACCCCTTGCTGTGTGTTGTTATAGCAGCTGCCCCCCACCCCTTGCTGTGTGTTGCTATAGCAGCTGCCCCCCCACCCCCCTGCTTTGTGTTGCAATAGCAGCTGCCCCCCCCACCCCCTGCTGTGTGTTGCTATAGCAGCTGCCCCCCCCCCCACCCCTTGCTGTGTGTTGTTATAGCAGCTGCCCCCCCCCCCACTCCTTGCTGTGTGTTGTTATAGCAGCTGCCCCCCACCTCTTGCTGTGTGTTGCTATAGCAGCTGCCACCCCCACCCCCTGCTGTGTGTTGCTATAGCAGCTGCCCCCCCCCCCCCCCACTCCCTGCTGTGTGTTGCAATAGCAGCTGCCCCTCCACCCCTGCTGTGTGTTGCTATAGCAGCTGCCCCCCCCCCCCCCCTGCTGTGTCTTGCAATAGCAGCTGCCCCTCCCACCCCCTGCTGTGTGTTGCAATAGCAGCTGCCCCCCCCCACCCCCTGCTGTGTGTTGCTATAGCAGCTGCCCCCCCCCACCCCTTGCCGTGTGTTGCTATAGCAGCTTCCCCCCACACCCCCTGCTGTGTGTTGCAATAGCAGCTGCCCACCCCCCCACCCCTGCTGTGTGTTGCTATAGCAGCTGCCCCCCACCCCCTGCTGTATGTTGCTATAGCAGCTGCCCCCCCCCACCCCTTGCTGTGTGTTGCTATAGCAGCTGACCCCCCCCCCACCCCCTGCTGTGTGTTGCTATAGCAGCTGCCCCCCCCCACCCCTTGCTGTGTGTTGTTATAGCAGCTGCACCCCCCCCACCCCTTGCTGTGTGTTGTTATAGCAGCTGCCCCCCACCCCTTGCTGTGTGTTGCTATAGCAGCTGCCCCCCCACCCCCCTTCTTTGTGTTGCAATAGCAGCTGCCCCCCCCACCCCCTGCTGTGTGTTGCTATAGCAGCTGCCCCCCCCCCCCCACCCCTTGCTGTGTGTTGTTATAGCAGCTGCCCCCCCCCCACCCCTTGCTGTGTGTTGTTATAGCAGCTGCCCCCCACCTCTTGCTGTGTGTTGCTATAGCAGCTGCCACCCCCACCCCCTGCTGTGTGTTGCAATAGCAGCTGCCCCCCCCCCCCCACTCCCTGCTGTGTGTTGAAATAGCAGCTGCCCCTCCACCCCTGCTGTGTGTTGCTATAGCAGCTGCCCCCCCCCCCCCTTCTGTGTGTTGCAATAGCAGCTGCCCCTCCCACCCCCTGCTGTGTGTTGCTATAGCAGCTGCCCCCCCCCCCCCCACCCCTTGCTGTGTGTTGCTATAGCAGCTGCCCCCCCCCCACCCCCTGCTGTGTGTTGCTATAGCAGCTGCCCCCCCACCCCTTGCTGTGCGTTGTTATAGCAGCTTCCCCCCCCACCCCTTGCTGTGTGTTGTTATAGCAGCTGCCCCCCACCCCTTGCTGTGTGTTGCTATAGCAGCTGCCCCCCCACCCCCCTGCTTTGTGTTGCAATAGCAGCTGCCCCCCCCACCCCCTGCTGTGTGTTGCTATAG
This sequence comes from Salvelinus fontinalis, assembly GCF_029448725.1. Taxonomy (NCBI): domain Eukaryota; kingdom Metazoa; phylum Chordata; class Actinopteri; order Salmoniformes; family Salmonidae; genus Salvelinus; species Salvelinus fontinalis. The sequence goes on from NC_074671.1 coordinate 9,236,979, forward strand.
CAGCTGCCCCCCCCCACCCCTTGCTGTGTGTTGTTATAGCAGCTGCCCCCCACCCCTTGCTGTGTGTTGCTATAGCAGCTGCCACCCCCACCCCCTGCTGTGTGTTGCAATAGCAGCTGCCCCCCCCCACTCCCTGCTGTGTGTTGCAATAGCAGCTGCCCCCCCCCCCCTTGCTGTGTGTTGCTATAGCAGCTGCCCCCCCCCACTCCCTGCTGTGTGTTGCAATAGCAGCTGCCCCCCCCACTCCCTGCTGTGTGTTGCTATAGCAGCTGCCCCCCCCCACCCCTTGCTGTGTGTTGCAATAGCAGCTGCCACCCCCACCCCCTGCTGTGTGTTGCAATAGCAGCTGCCCCCCCCCCCCCCACTCCCTGCTGTGTGTTGCTATAGCAGCTGCCCCCCCCCCACTCCCTGCTGTATGTTGCAATAGCAGCTGCCCCTCCACCCCTGCTGTGTGTTGCTATAGCAGCTGCCCACCCCCCTGCTGTGTGTTGCAATAGCAGCTGCCCCTCCCACCCCCTGCTGTGTGTTGCTATAGCAGCTGCCCCCCCCACCCCTTGCTGTGTGTTGCTATAGCAGCTGCCCCCCCCCCCCCTCCTGTGTGTTGCTATAGCAGCTGCCCCCCCCCACCCCTTGCTGTGTGTTGTTATAGCAGCTGCCCCCCCCCCCACCCCTTGCTGTGTGTTGTTATAGCAGCTGCCCCTCCACCCCTGCTGTGTGTTGCTATAGCAGCTGCCCCCCCACCCCCTGCTGTGTGTTGCTATAGCAGCTGCCCCCCACCCCCTGCTGTGTGTTGCTATAGCAGCTGCCCCCCCTCCCACCCCCTGCTGTGTGTTGTTATAGCAGCTGCCCCCCCTCCCACCCCCTGCTGTGTGTTGTTATAGCAGCTGCCCCCCCCTCCCACCCCTGCTGTGTGTTGTTATAGCAGCTGCCCCCCACCCCTTGCTGTGTGTTGCTATAGCAGCTGCCCCCCCACCCCCTGCTGTGTGTTGCTATAGCAGCTGCCCCCCCTCCCACCCCCTGCTGTGTGTTGCTTCAGCAGCTGCCCACCCACCCCCTGCTGTGTGTTGCTATAGCAGCTGCCCCCCCTCCCACCCCCGCTGTGTGTTGCTATAGCAGCTGCCCCCACCCCCGATGTGTGTTGCTATAGCAGCTGCCCCCCCCCCACTCCCTGCTGTGTGTTGCAATAGCAGCTGCCCCCCCCCTTGCTGTGTGTTGCTATAGCAGCTGCCCCCCCCACTCCCTGCTGTGTGTTGCAATAGCAGCTGCCCCCCCCCACTCCCTGCTGTGTGTTGCTATAGCAGCTGCCCCCCCCCCCCCCTTGCTGTGTGTTGCAATAGCAGCTGCCACCCCCACCCCCTGCTGTGTGTTGCAATAGCAGCTGCCCCCCCCCCCACTCCCTGCTGTGTGTTGCTATAGCAGCTGCCCCCCCCCCCCACTCCCTGCTGTATGTTGCAATAGCAGCTGCCCCTCCACCCCTGCTGTGTGTTGCTATAGCAGCTGCACCCCCCCCCTGCTGTGTGTTGCAATAGCAGCTGCCCCTCCCACCCCCTGCTGTGTGTTGCTATAGCAGCTGCCCCCCCCACCCCTTGCTGTGTGTTGCTATTGCAGCTGCCCCCCCCCCTCCTGTGTGTTGCTATAGCAGCTGCCCCCCCCACCCCTTGCTGTGTGTTGTTATAGCAGCTGCCCCCCCCCCCACCCCTTGCTGTGTGTTGTTATAGCAGCTGCCCCTCCACCCCTGCTGTGTGTTGCTATAGCAGCTGCCCCCCCACCCCCTGCTGTGTGTTGCTATAGCAGCTGCCCCCCACCCCCTGCTGTGTGTTGCTATAGCAGCTGCCCCCCCTCCCACCCCCTGCTGTGTGTTGTTATAGCAGCTGCCCCCCCTCCCACCCCCTGCTGTGTGTTGTTATAATAGCTGCCCCCCCCCTCCCACCCCTGCTGTGTGTTGTTATAGCAGCTGCCCCCCACCCCTTGCTGTGTGTTGCTATAGCAGCTGCCCCCCCACCCCCTGCTGTGTGTTGCTATAGCAGCTGCCCCCCCTCCCACCCCCTGCTGTGTGTTGCTATAGCAGCTGCCCACCCACCCCCTGCTGTGTGTTGCTATAGCAGCTGCCCCCCCTCCCACCCCCCGCTGTGTGTTGCTATAGCAGCTGCCCCCAACCCCGATGTGTGTTGCTATAGCAGCTGCCCCCACCCCCGCTGTGTGTTGCTATAGCAGCTGCCCCCCCACCCCCTGCTATGTGTTGCTATAGCAGCTGTCCCCCCCCACCCCTTGCTGTGTGTTGTTATAACAGCTGCCCCCCCCCACCCCCTGCTGTGTGTTGCTATAGCAGCTGCCCCCCCACCCCTTGCTGTGTGTTGCTATAGCAGCTGCCCCCCCCCCACCCCCTGCTGTGTGTTGCTATAGCAGCTGCCCCCCCACCCCCGCTGTGTGTTGCTATAGCAGCTGCCCCCCCCCCACCCCCTTGCTGTGTGTTGCTATAGCAGCTGCCCCCCCCCCTGCTGTGTGTTGCTATAGCAGCTGCCCCCACCCCCCGCTGTGTGTTGCTATAGCAGCTGCCCCCCCCCCTGCTGTGTGTTGCTATAGCAGCTGCCCCCCCCCACCCCCTTGCTGTGTGTTGCTATAGCAGCTGCCCCCCCCCCCTGCTGTGTGTTGCTATAGCAGCTGCCCCCACCCCCCGCTGTGTGTTGCTATAGCAGCTGCCCCCCCCCTGCTGTGTGTTGCTATAGCAGCTGCCCCCACCCCCCGCTGTGTGTTGCTGTAGCAGCTGCCCCCCCCCTGCTGTGTGTTGCTATAGCAGCTCCCCCCCCCCCCACCCCCTGCTGTGTTTTGCTATAACAGCTGCCCCCCCACCCATGCTGTGTGTTGCTATAGCAGCTGCCCCCCACCCCCTGCTGTAAACTGATTGTAAATGCAGTTATCAGTGCCAACAAAGCATCTAATAGTAACAGGTCCTTTGATCTCCTCCTCCTCCTCATCCTCCTCTTCTCTAAAATAAGTACAGTATGACAAGTCCCCCTGTCCCCCCACTAGCATTACCAGGTGTGTTTGTGTTTGGCTGATGACACGTACATGTTAGTACACAGGTGGGAGTGAAGTCCCCAGCAATATGACTGAAAGAGACAACATAGGACTTGGCAGGGACAATAGTCCTATGGCCAACTGTGCACTTAGTTCAGTCAATGGCCTACTTGTTAAAAGTCATTCTGAGTAAGAGCCACTGTTAGATCGCCAGCCTATTGCAGAGATCCAGTCTGTTATTTAATACACTGGGGTTTATTCAAGGATACGTCACCGGTGATGTATTTGATCCAGTAAGCATCCCCTTTATATGTAAATAGTTTATACATCCCCTTTATATGTAAATAGTTTATACATCCCCTTTACATGTAAATAGTTTATACATCCCCTTTATATGTAAATAGGTTATACATCCCCTTTATATTTACATAGTTTATACATCCCCTTTATATGTAAATAGTTTATACATCCCCTTTATATTTACATAGGTAATACATCCCCTTTATATTTACATAGGTTATACATGAATCATGGTCTGTACAGACCTGAATAGTGACACGTCCGTACTGTGACGGTCATTAATCACATTCTGTACAGACCTGAAGAGTGACACGTCCGTACTGTGACGGTCATTAATCACATTCTGTACAGACCTGAAGAGTGACACATCAGTACTGTGACGGTCATTAATCACGTTCTGTACAGACCTGAAGAGTGACACGTCAGTACTGTGACGGTCATTAATCACGTTTTGTACAGACCTGAATAGTGACACGTCCGTACTGTGACGGTCATGAATCACGTTCTGTACAGACCTGAAGAGTGACACATCAGTACTGTGACGGTCATGAATCATGTTCTGTACAGACCTGAATAGTGACACGTCCGTACTGTGACGGTCATGAATCATGTTCTGTACAGACCTGAATAGTGACACGTCCGTACTGTGACGGTCATGAATCACGTTCTGTACAGACCTGAAGAGTGACACGTCCGTACTGTGACGGTCATTAATCACATTCTGTACAGACCTGAAGAGTGACACGTCAGTACTGTGACGGTCATTAATCACGTTTTGTACAGACCTGAATAGTGACACGTCCGTACTGTGACGGTCATGAATCACGTTCTGTACAGACCTGAAGAGTGACACGTCAGTACTGTGACGGTCATTAATCACGTTCTGTACAGACCTGAAGAGTGACACGTCAGTACTGTGACGGTCATTAATCACGTTTTGTACAGACCTGAATAGTGACACGTCCGTACTGTGACGGTCATGAATCACCTTCTGTACAGACCTGAAGAGTGACACATCAGTACTGTGACGGTCATTAATCACGTTCTGTACAGACCTGAAGAGTGACACGTCCGTACTGTGACGGTCATGAATCATGTTCTGTACAGACCTGAATAGTGACACGTCCGTACTGTGACGGTCATGAATCATGTTCTGTACAGACCTGAATAGTGACACGTCCGTACTGTGACGGTCATGAATCACGTTCTGTACAGACCTGAAGAGTGACACGTCAGTACTGTGACAGTCATTAATCATGCTCTGACCAGACAGTAGAAGACACAAACTATATGTCTCTCTCACAGAACACTCACACCGCTGCAGGAGTGAGACAGAGGTGAGACATGGGACAGAACACTCCCACCGCTGCAGGAGTGAGACAGAGGTGAGACATGGGACAGAACACTCCCACCGCTGCAGGAGTGAGACAGAGGTGAGACATGGGACAGAACACTCACACCGCTGCAGGAGTGAGACAGAGGTGAGACATGGGACAGAACACTCACACCGCTGCAGGAGTGAGACAGAGGTGAGACATGGGACAGAACACTCCCACCGCTGCAGGAGTGAGACAGAGGTGAGACATGGGACAGAACACTCACACCGCTGCAGGAGTGAGACAGAGGTGAGACATGGGACAGAACACTCACACCGCTGCAGGAGTGAGACAGAGGTGAGACATGGGACAGAACACTCACATGGCCATGCCAAACTGCTCCAGCCACTTCTTCCTCAGCTCCTTGGTCTTGAAGAAGAACTCGAAGCCGCTCTGCCCCTGGTTGTGTGCCAGGTAGAGCCCATAGGACCACTACAACAGAGGGATGAGAATGTCAACTAGAAAGAGACAGAGCGGTTGATAGAGGGGGTCATAGAGAGGTAGAAGAGGAGAGTGAACATAGAAAGAGAGAGGGTGGGGTACACAGGGGTAGAGAGAGAGAGGACAGAGAGAGAGGACCGAGAGAGAGGCCTGAGAGAGAGAGAGAACACAGGGAGAAAGGGAGGACAGAGAGAGAGGGAGGACAGAGAGAGAACAGAGAGAGGACAGAGAGAGAGGACAGAGAGAGAGAGAGGACAGGGAGAGAGGGAGGACAGAGAGAGAGGGAGGACAGAGAGAGAACAGAGAGAGAGAGGACAGAGAGAGAGGACTGAGAGAGAGGACAGAGAGAGAGAGAGGACAGGGAGAGAGGGAGGACAGAGAGAGAGGGAGGACAGAGAGATAACAGAGAGAGAGAGGACAGGGAGAGAGGACCGAGAGAGAGGACAGAGCGAGAGAGGACAGAGAGAGAGAGAGGACAGGGAGAGAGAGAGGACAGAGAGAGAGGGAGGACAGAGAGAGAACAGAGAGAGAGGACAGGGAGAGAGGACCGAGAGAGAGAGGACAGAGAAAGAGGACAGAGCGAGAGAGGACAGAGAGAGAGGGAGGACAGGGAGAGAACAGAGAGAGAGAGGACAGGGAGAGAGGACAAAGAGAAAGAGAGAGAGAGACATTTGAAATGTCTTTATTCTTTTGGACGTTTTGTGACTGTAATGTTTACTGTTAATTTGTATTTTTTATTTCACTTTTGTTTATTATCTGTTTCACTTGCATTTGGCTGTTAACATATGTTTACCATGCTAATAAAGCCTTTCAATTGAAAATGAATTGAGAGAGAAAGAGATAGAGTTCTCCTGGCCAGGTGTCCATGTAGCCCCAGACAACGAGGTGGACAAGACACTTCAGGACTTAATCACTAACGATTAGCCACTTCAAAGACTAGCCATTACTCCAGCCTCCGCGATAACAACCTGCTACAACCACCTCTCCTTGTTAATACACAGAGAGGAAGCTGTCTTGAAAAATGTAACTCTGACCCAAATGTCGGCACAATAAACAAGTGGTACTATTGTGTGTTCGGCTGTAATAGGCCTCTGTAGCCTACCTGTACTGTACTGCTCAGTGCTCAGGGAAGCTGTAGTCTACCTGTACTGTACTGCTCAGTGCACAGGGAAGCTGTAGTCTACCTGTACTGCTCAGTGCTCAGGGAAGCTGTAGCCTGCCTGTACTGTACTGCTCAGTGCACAGGGAAGCTGTAGCCTGCCTGTACTGTACTGCTCAGTGCACAGGGAAGCTGTAGTCTACCTGTACTGTACTGCTCAGTGCACAGGGAAGCTGTAGTCTACCTGTACTGTACTGCTCAGTGCACAGGGAAGCTGTAGTCTACCTGTACTGCTCAGTGCTCAGGGAAGCTGTAGCCTGCCTGTACTGTACTGCTCAGTGCACAGGGAAGCTGTAGTCTACCTGTACTGTACTGCTCAGTGCACAGGGAAGCTGTAGCCTACCTGTACTGTACTGCTAAGTGCACAGGGAAGCTGTAGCCTACCTGTACTGTACTGCTCAGTGCACAGGCAAGCTGTAGCCTACCTGTACTGTACTGCTCAGTGCACAGGGAAGCTGTAGCCTACCTGTACTGCACTGCTCAGTGCACAGGGAAGCTGTAGCCTGCCTGTACTGTACTGCTCAGTGCACAGGGAAGCTGTAGCCTACCTGTACTGTACTGCTCAGTGCACAGGGAAGCTGTAGCCTACCTGTACTGTACTGCTTAGTGCACAGGGAAGCTGTAGCCTACCTGTACTGTACTGCTCAGTGCACAGGGAAGCTGTAGCCTACCTGTACTGTACTGCTCAGTGCACAGGGAAGCTGTAGCCTACCTGTACTGCACTGCTCAGTGCACAGGGAAGCTGTAGCCTGCCTGTACTGTACTGCTCAGTGCACGGGGAAGCTGTAGCCTACCTGTACTGCACTGCTCAGTGCACAGGGAAGCTGTAGCCTACCTGTGATGTACTGCTCAGTGCTCAGGGAAGCTGTAGCCTGCCTGTACTGCACTGCTCAGTGCACAGGGAAGCTGTAGCCTACATGTACCTACAAGCTGTGCTTCTAAAACAATGAAAACAGACTTTATCTGGATGAGTAGGTCTCTAGACTTATAGGATAGACAATGGGTTGTCTTTTAGAGTAACAGGAACGATGCACGTTGCTGATGGTCTTTTAGAGTAACAGGAACGATGCACACTGCTGCTGATGGTCTTTTAGAGTAAGAGGAACGATGCACGATGCTGATGGTCTTTTAGAGTAACAGGAACGATGCACGTTGCTGATGGTCTTTTAGAGTAACAGGAACAATGCACGTTGTTGCTGATGGTCTTTTAGAGTAACAGGAACGACACACGTTGTTGCTGATGGTCTTTTAGAGTAACAGGAACGATGCACGTTGTTGCTGATGGTCTTTTAGAGTAACAGGAACGATGCACGTTGCTGATGGTCTTTTAGAGTAACAGGAACGATGCACGTTGTTGCTGATGGTCTTTTAGAGTAACAGGAACGATGCACGTTGCTGATGGTCTTTTAGAGTAACAGGAACAATGCACACTGCTGATGGTCTTTTAGAGTAACAGGAACGATGCACGTTGCTGATGGTCTTTTAGAGTAACAGGAACGATGCACACTGCTGATGGTATTTTAGAGTAACAGGAACGATGCACGTTGCTGATGGTCTTTTAGAGTAACAGGAACGACACACGTTGTTGCTGATGGTCTTTTAAAGTAACAGGAGCGATGCACGTTGCTGATGGTCTTTTAGAGTAACAGGAACGATGCACACTGCTGATGGTCTTTTAGAGTAACAGGAACGATGCACACTGCTGATGGTCTTTTAGAGTAACAGGAACAATGCACGTTGTTGCTGATGGTCTTTTAGAGTAACAGGAACGACACACGTTGTTGCTGATGGTCTTTTAGAGTAACAGGAACGATGCACGTTGTTGCTGATGGTCTTTTAGAGTAACAGGAACGATGCACGTTGCTGATGGTCTTTTAGAGTAACAGGAACGATGCACGTTGTTGCTGATGGTCTTTTAGAGTAACAGGAACGATGCACGTTGCTGATGGTCTTTTAGAGTAACAGGAACGATGCACACTGCTGATGGTCTTTTAGAGTAACAGGAACGATGCACGTTGCTGATGGTCTTTTAGAGTAACAGGAACGACACACGTTGTTGCTGATGGTCTTTTAAAGTAACAGGAACGATGCACGTTGCTGATGGTCTTTTAGAGTAACAGGAACGATGCACACTGCTGATGGTCTTTTAGAGTAACAGGAACGATGCACACTGCTGATGGTCTTTTAGAGTAACAGGAACGATGCACACTGCTGATGGTCTTTTAGAGTAACAGGAACGATGCACACTGCTGATGGTCTTTTAGAGTAACAGGAACGACACACGTTGTTGCTGATGGTCTTTTAAAGTAACAGGAACGATGCACGTTGCTGATGGTCTTTTAGAGTAAAAGGAACGATGCACGTTGTTGCTGATGGTCTTTTAAAGTAACAGGAACGATGCACGATGCTGATGGTCTTTTAGAGTAACAGGAACGATGCACACTGCTGATGGTCTTTTAGAGTAACAGGAACGATGCACGTTGCTGATGGTCTTTTAGAGTAACAGGAACGATGCACGTTGTTGCTGATGGTCTTTTAAAGTAACAGGAACGATGCACGTTGCTGATGGTCTTTTAGAGTAACAGGAACGATGCACACTGCTGATGGTCTTTTAGAGTAACAGGAACGATGCACACTGCTGATGGTCTTTTAGAGTAACAGGAACAATGCACGTTGTTGCTGATGGTCTTTTAGAGTAACAGGAACGACACACGTTGTTGCTGATGGTCTTTTAGAGTAACAGGAACGATGCACGTTGTTGCTGATGGTCTTTTAGAGTAACAGGAACGATGCACGTTGCTGATGGTCTTTTAGAGTAACAGGAACGATGCACGTTGTTGCTGATGGTCTTTTAGAGTAACAGGAACGATGCACGTTGCTGATGGTCTTTTAGAGTAACAGGAACGATGCACACTGCTGATGGTCTTTTAGAGTAACAGGAACGATGCACGTTGCTGATGGTCTTTTAGAGTAACAGGAACGACACACGTTGTCGCTGATGGTCTTTTAAAGTAACAGGAACGATGCACGTTGCTGATGGTCTTTTAGAGTAACAGGAACGATGCACACTGCTGATGGTCTTTTAGAGTAACAGGAACGATGCACACTGCTGATGGTCTTTTAGAGTAACAGGAACGATGCACACTGCTGATGGTCTTTTAGAGTAACAGGAACGACACACGTTGTTGCTGATGGTCTTTTAAAGTAACAGGAACGATGCACGTTGCTGATGGTCTTTTAGAGTAAAAGGAACGATGCACGTTGTTGCTGATGGTCTTTTAAAGTAACAGGAACGATGCACGATGCTGATGGTCTTTTAGAGTAACAGGAACGATGCACACTGCTGATGGTCTTTTAGAGTAACAGGAACGATGCACACTGCTGATGGTCTTTTAGAGTAACAGGAACGATGCACGTTGTTGCTGATGGTCTTTTAGAGTAACAGGAACGATGCACGTTGTTGCTGATGGTCTTTTAGAGTAACAGGAACGATGCACGTTGCTGATGGTCTTTTAGAGTAACAGGAACGATGCACGTTGTTGCTGATGGTCTTTTAAAGTAACAGGAACGATGCACGTTGCTGATGGTCTTTTAGAGTAACAGGAACGATGCACGTTGTTGCTGATGGTCTTTTAGAGTAACAGGAACGATGCACGTTGTTGCTGATGGTCTTTTAAAGTAACAGGAACGATGCACGTTGTTGCTGATGGTCTTTTAGAGTAACAGGAACGATGCACGTTGCTGATGGTCTTTTAGAGTAACAGGAACGATGCACACTGCTGATGGTCTTTTAGAGTAACAGGAACGATGCACGTTGTTGCTGATGGTCTTTTAGAGTAACAGGAACGATGCACGTTGTTGCTGATGGTCTTTTAGAGTAACAGGAACGATGCACGTTGCTGATGGTCTTTTAGAGTAACAGGAACGATGCACGTTGTTGAGATTTTATAAATATTGTTTTCTTTTTTAACAAATGAGAGCTATTATAATAAGCCAAAATGATGATTATCCCCGGCAAGCAATTCTACAATGTATCATTAACCAGAACGGTGGATATTATACATCAGGTGCTTGTTGTTGCTGTGTGTGTGTGTGTGTGTGTGTGTGTGTGTGTGTGTGTGTGTGTGTGTGTGTGTGTGTGTGTGTGTGTGTGTGTGTGTGTGTGTGTGTGTGTGTGTGTGTGTGTGTGTGTGTGTGTGTGTGTGTGTGTGTGTGTTTATTTGTTTGTGTTCGTACCATCAGGCACAAGGAGATGTTTAATAAAAACACCATCTGGAGAAAAAGGCAAGCTGTTCCATCCTTCAAACCAACACAATTATCTAATGAATCAACGTGGCAATCTGAATTACGTGTCTGAGTCACTTTTAGTGAAACACCTCCTAAAAGTTACATGACTAAATAAAAGTTTAGCACGTACCCTTCTGTACAGTACCGTCTGAGCTGCAGCAAACACATCCCTTAAAGTCAACATAATAATTAAAGCGGGAATAATTGAAGAATGATAAAAGCCATAATTGTATTATGTGCACTCCGTCATGAATACACACACACACACACACACACGCACATACCTTTCTGGTCTCCTTGTCTGACGTGGGGTTGTTAGTGATCTTGAAGTGATGCAGGGTGATCACCTCCTTCATCTCGTAGTTGTCTCCTCTCCTCTTACAGACGATGACAGCAGCATCGAACAGGAAGATGTGCCTGTCAGGGGAAAATAACACAGAGGTAGAAACATTTTGTTGTTGTTGTTGTTGTTGTTGACAGGACTATTTCACAGTGCTTTATTCCCCTTCCCCCAAATACACAACGTTTCCTCTTCACAGTCTTCGTCAGATGAGATAATTAATATTAATAATATTAATAATAATTTTCTTTGTGTGGTGCTTTTCAATACATGTAACAAAGAGCTTCACGTCACAAAATAATAAAAGAAAAGTACTAACAAAAAACTAAACCAGGAGGGAGGAGAATGAAACAACACAGCGAATTAAAATCATACATTGAACCTCATACATTAAAAAGCGTCTTTATGAAAGTGTGTCTTCAGCTGGGATTTAAAAAGAGGCCCTGAATCTACAAGCCCTGATCATTGATTCAAATTAAAGACTTGACTTTAGCTATTTTAGTTAGATGATAAAAGTAGGACCGGGCAACCTGCTTTACATGCAGCTCGAGGTTCAGGTCATGGTCAGAGAAGACACCGATGTTTCCAGCAACAGGCTTTACATTGGGTTCTAGCGAGGTGGGAACAAATAAAACAACCTCTGATTTCTAATCATTGAGCTGGAGACAGAAAGAAGACCATTTGGTTCCCATGGTAACCATCTTCACAACGATATTATCAGAGCAATTGGTTCCCATGGTAACCCTATTCACAACGATATTATCGGAGCAAATGGTTCCCATGGTAACCCTTTTCACAACGATATTATCAGAGCAATTGGTTCCCATAGTAACCCTCTTCACAATGCTATTATCAGAGCATTTGGTTCCCAGGGTAACCCTATTCACAACGCTATTATCAGGGCATTTGGTTCCCATGGTAACCCTCTTCACAACGCTATTATCAGGGCATTTGGTTCCCATGGTAACCCTCTTCACAACGCTATTATCAGAGCATTTGGTTCCCATGGTAACCCTCTTCACAACGCTATTATCAGAGCATTTCTAATGGCCGATGAGTTATTGTTTTAAATATATTTAAATAGGCAGGGCAGTTAAGAACAAATGATTATGCTCTAGAAAAGTTTGTCATGAACATTTATAACTGCCTTCACAAAGCATTATGAGCAGCAGATGCAATGTAGCACACACACGCACGCACGCACACACACACACAGACAGACCAGACACACACACACACACACACACACACACACACACACACACACACACACAGACACAGACACAGACACAGACACAGACACAGACACAGACACAGACACAGACACACACACACACACACACACACACACACACACACACACACACACACACACACACACACACACACAGACCAGACCAGACCAGACCAGACCAGACAGACATCTCACCGGTCCTGTTTGGCACGTTTGTCGCCTGAGGCGAAGCGTACCTCTCCATCTCCTTTTGGTCTGCCATACACACTAAGAGACTGATTCTGAAAAGGGGGGGAGGGAAGGAAAGACAGAGGTCACACTCAGAACCCAAGCTATCCTTCACAATGGCTTTCTTATCAAGATGAATTGCTTACAAGGTTTTCAATGGATTTCTGATACTGGGCTATGTCTCTCAGGGTTTCGTTGTCTCTCTTCACTTCATTGATGTACTGGGCCAGGTCCTACAGTAAACAACACAGAGATGACAAAACAACAAACATAAAGAGGTGACATTCCAGATGGGTGCATTTTGACAGACTGTACATTACAGATGGGTGCATTATGACAGACTATACATTACAGATGGGTGCATTATGACAGACTGTACATTCCAGATGGGTGCATTATGACAGACTGTACATTCCAGATGGGTGCATTATGACAGACTGTACATTACAGATGGGTGCATTTTGACAGACTGTACATTACAGATGGGTGCATTTTGACTGACTGTACATTCCAGATGGGTGCATTTTGACAGACTGTACATTCCAGATGGGTGCATTTTGACAGACTGTACATTCCAGATGGGTGCATTATGACAGACTGTACATTACAGATGGGTGCATTATGACAGACTTTACATTCCAGATGGGTGCATTTTGACCGACTGTACATTCCAGATGGGTGCATTATGACAGACTGTACATTACAGATGGGTGCATTATGACAGACTGTACATTCCAGATGTGTGCATTATGACAGACTATACATTCCAGATGGGTTCATTATGACAGACTGTACATTCCAGATGGGTGCATTATGACAGACTATACATTCCAGATGGGTGCATTATGACAGACTGTACATTCCAGATGTGTGCATTATGACAGACTATACATTCCAGATGTGTGCATTATGACAGACTATACATTCCAGATGTGTGCATTATGACAGACTGTACATTCCAGATGTGTGCATTATGACAGACTATACATTCCAGATGTGTGCATTATGACAGACTGTACATTCCAGATGTGTGCATTATGACAGACTATACATTCCAGATGGGTGCATTATGACAGACTGTACATTACAGATGGGTGCATTATGACAGACTATACATTCCAGATGGGTGCATTATGACCGACTATACATTCCAGATAGGTGCATTTTGACCGACTGTACATTCCAGATGGGTGCATTTTGACAGACTGTACATTCCAGATGGGTGCATTATGACAGACTGTACATTCCAGATCGGTGCATTATGACAGACTGTACATTACAGATGGGTGCATTATGACAGACTATACATTACAGATGGGTGCATTATGACAGACTGTACATTCCAGATGGGTGCATTATGACAGACTGTACATTCCAGATGGGTGCATTATGACAGACTGTACATTACAGATGGGTGCATTTTGACAGACTGTACATTACAGATGGGTGCATTTTGACTGACTGTACATTCCAGATGGGTGCATTTTGACAGACTGTACATTCCAGATGGGTGCATTTTGACAGACTGTACATTCCAGATGGGTGCATTATGACAGACTGTACATTACAGATGGGTGCATTATGACAGACTTTACATTCCAGATGGGTGCATTTTGACCGACTGTACATTCCAGATGGGTGCATTATGACAGACTGTACATTACAGATGGGTGCATTATGACAGACTGTACATTCCAGATGTGTGCATTATGACAGACTATACATTCCAGATGGGTTCATTATGACAGACTGTACATTCCAGATGGGTGCATTATGACAGACTATACATTCCAGATGGGTGCATTATGACAGACTGTACATTCCAGATGTGTGCATTATGACAGACTATACATTCCAGATGTGTGCATTATGACAGACTATACATTCCAGATGTGTGCATTATGACAGACTGTACATTCCAGATGTGTGCATTATGACAGACTATACATTCCAGATGTGTGCATTATGACAGACTGTACATTCCAGATGTGTGCATTATGACAGACTATACATTCCAGATGGGTGCATTATGACAGACTGTACATTACAGATGGGTGCATTATGACAGACTATACATTCCAGATGGGTGCATTATGACCGACTATACATTCCAGATAGGTGCATTTTGACCGACTGTACATTCCAGATGGGTGCATTTTGACAGACTGTACATTCCAGATGGGTGCATTATGACAGACTGTACATTCCAGATCGGTGCATTATGACAGACTGTACATTACAGATGGGTGCATTATGACAGACTGTACATTCCAGATGGGTGCATTATGACAGACTATACATTCCAGATGGGTGCATTATGACAGACTGTACATTCCAGATGGGTGCATTATGACAGACTATACATTCCAGATGGGTGCATTATGACAGACTGTACATTACAGAGGGGTGCATTTTGACAGACTGTACATTACAGATGGGTGCATTATGACAGACTATACATTCCAGATGGGTGCATTATGACAGACTGTACATTACAGAGGGGTGCATTTTGACAGACTGTACATTACAGATGGGTGCATTATGACAGACTATACATTCCAGATGGGTGCATTATGACAGACTGTACATTACAGATGGGTGCATTATGACAGACTATATGAGTGTTTTGTAATGCTCTTCCATACAGTAGCCTAGGTAATAGGTTACAGTTTCTTTCATTAGTTCTGTACTAGAGTCGAGCAATATTATTATGATGTAAATCCTACCCCCCTGCAAGGTCAACATTTTTTCTAGAGGACTTCTCTCTCTCTCTCTCTGAGCAACATGATGAATGACTTTGCCGGAGAAAATTGTGTAAATCTTCCTCTCAACACAGAGTGAGTGTGATTCAAGTAGCTCTGTTTAAAACCCCATCTATCTTCAGGCCTGAGATGCTCAGCACTGAAAACCACCTCGCTGCTGTCGCAACGTACCACCTGATGCAAAGAAACACTCCAGGAATATTAACCACATTAGCTTGATACCCCCAATCAATGTCAAGTGGATACTTTAGCTAACTGAAATCATTGCAGACACCTCAGAGTAAATGTGCACTTTTATCCCTGACGAGACGCACTTCCTCTTCTTTCCTGCTACCTGTTCTTTCCTGCTACCTGTTCTTACCTGCTACCTGTTCTTTCCTGCTACCTGTTCTTTCCTGCTACCTGTTCCTTCCTGCTACCTGTTCCTTCCTGCTACCTGTTCCTTCCTGCTACCTGTTCTTTCCAGCTACCTATTCTTTCCTGCTACCTGTTCTTTCCTGCTACCTGTTCCTTCCTGCTACCTGTTCTTTCCTGCTACCTGTTCTTTCCTGCTACCTGTTCTTTCCTGCTACCTGTTCCTTCCTGCTACCTGTTCTTTCCTGCTACCTGTTCTTTCCTGCTACCTGTTATTTCCTGCTACCTGTTCTTTCCTGCTACCTGTTCTTTCCTGCTACCTGTTCTTTCCTGCTACCTGTTCTTTCATGCTTCCTGTTCTTTCCTGCTACCTGCTCTTTCCTGCTTCCTGTTCTTTCCTGCTACCTGTTCTTTCCTGCTACCTGTTCTTTCCTGCTTCCTGTTCTTTCCTGCTACCTGTTCTTTCCTGCTTCCTGTTCTTTCCTTCTACCTGTTCTTTCCTGCTACCTGTTCCTTCCAGCTACCTGTTCCTTCCTGCTACCTGTTCTTTCCTGCTACCTGTTCTTTCATGCTACCTGTGCTTTCCTGCTTCCTGTTCTTTCCTGCTACCTGTTCCTTCCAGCTACCTGTTCTTTCCTGCTACCTGTTCTTTCCTGCTACCTGTTCTTTCCTGCTACCTGTTCTTTCCTGCTACCTGTTCTTTCCTGCTACCTGTTCTTTCCTGCTACCTGGGGCGGCAGGTAGCCTAGTGGTTAGAGCGTTGGACTAATAACCGAAAGGTTGCAAGATCGAATCCCCGAGCTGACAAGGTAAAAATGTGTCATTCTGCCCTCAACTGTTCATAGGCCGTCATTGAAAATAAGACTTGCCTAGTTAAATATAGTTTTAAAAAATCCTGTAATACATACATCACTACAGTAAAACATACATAACTACAGTAATACATACAGTAATACATACATAACTAATTATATACAGTAATACATACATAACTGACTATATATAGTAATACATAACTAACTATATACAGTAATATATACATATCTAACTATATACTGTAATACATACATAACTACAGAAATACATGCATAGCTAACTATATGCAGTAATACATATATAACTGACTATATACAATAATGCATACATAACTAACTATATACAGTAATGCATAACTGACTATATACAGTAATACATACATAACATATAGTAATACATATATAACTGACTATATACAGTAATACATAACTAACCATATACAGTAATACATACATAACTAACTATATACAGTAATACATACATAACTAACTGTATACACTAATACATACATAACTAACTATACACAGTAATACATAACTAATCATATACAGTAATACATACATAACTGTGTGTGTGTGTGTGTGTGTGTGTGTGTGTGTGTGTGTGTGTGTGTGTGTGTGTGTGTGTGTGTGTGTGTGTGTGTGTGTGTGTGTGTGTGTGTGTGTGTGTGTGTGTGTGTGTGTGTGTGTGTGTGTGCGGTTCAGGTGAGTAGAATAACAACTCATACCTTCATGGCATCCAGCGCCAGCCGCAAATTGCTCTTGTCAGCCGCGTCGTGAGTGTGTTTCACTAATTCCTGTAATTGGATCAAAACACAAGAACACAAAGTGAGTGGCTAGTCTTCAGACAGTCTTTATTCTCTGTTTTCACCAGCTAGCTAATTAGCCACACAGAGCCGTGACAGGAGTCCTGAGAGAAGCCCAGACAGAAGCCCAGACAGAAGCCCAGACAGAAGCCCAGACAGAAGCCCAGACAGAAGCCCAGACAGGAGTGAGCAAAACAGAGCTGATGGTTAGGCAGTAGGCATTCTCTCTTCTCTCTCTCTACCTGACAGTTCAGCTACAGATCAAGATCATAGACACACAGTGTGAACCAAGGTTCTACCACGCTATAAATGTGCTGCGTTTATCAGGTGATGTTGGGTTGTTTGACATTTATGAGATGTTTCTTCTCATTTAATAGGTCAGAAATAGAGAAATAAACAAGGACAACCAAACAAAGTGATTGCTAATGGGGCCCGGCTCCACAAGTGGGCAAAAGGGGGCTTAGCCCCATCAGTTGAAAGTTGTGCTCCTTCAGTTTTAGTTTAATGTCCTTATAAAAAAATTGCCTAAAAAGTTTTTAAAAAATGATTGAGTGACAGGTTGGCGCAAAATCTGAATCTCCTCTCCACTGCACTGTGCCAGCACAATGGACAGAGCTTGTCGCGGAATGTGTAGGGGGGCTATAGTAAGCCACTGCTTAGGTATGACTCCTCCGGGCCTCCATAAAAAGCAGGAGAAACACGTATTTGTAGTAGGCTAAGTGAATACTGTACTGTACTGTTCAGTTTAGTTTATATATGTTACCCCCATTGGCATTGATTTTCATTGCTACGCAGATGATACACAACTTTACATTTCTGTGTCACCAGAGGATTTTAGCTCCACGGATAAATGAATAGACTGTATTAGTGATTTAAATACTTGAATGGCTCACAACTTCCTCCAGCTAAATCAAGACGAGACCGAGGTACTTATTGTTGGAGTCAAAGCACAGAGACAGAATCTAGCCGCATGGGCAAAAAAACAGGCAATAAATATATAAAATACCGGGTAAAAACCTGGTCTACGCAAGAAAGCCATTGGTCAACTGAAAAACATACAGAATGCTGCAGCACGGGTACTGACCAAGACCAGACGGAGAGCACACATTACACCGGTTTTAAAGTCCCTGCACTGGTTGCCTGTGAGTTTTAGAATTAATTTTAAGATTCTTCTATTGGTTTTTAAATCAATCCACCATTTTTCAACCCCGATACATGTCAGACATACTTTTAAGTTATGTACCAAGTCGGTCCCTCAGGTCCTCTGGCACTGGCTTTTTAACTATCCCAAAGCCTAGGACCAAGAGGCATGGAGAGGCAGCCTTTAGTTATTATGTTCCCAGCCTGAGAACCTGAGGGGGGCCGAAACATATTTAATTGATATATTAAAACATGTCTTTTAAGCTTTGCATTTCCTTAGTTTGAGTTCTTCCGTTTGTGTCATTCTTTTGTTTGTTGTGTAGTAAATATTTTAGCTTTTATTTTCATTGTTTTTTTATTTGTGCTTTCCTGTTTAGGACATTGTGATGCATTTCATGGCTGAAATGTGCTGTATAAATAAAGTTTGATTTGATTTGAATAATGTGATATGCCTCAGTCTGTAAAATTAGATTTTGATTTTAAAAGGGCGGGGTCAAATTTACCGTTGAACGTTAGTGTTAAGCCTTTGCCTATTTAGCTAGCACGAACCAGCTAAACTGTCAGATATCAGAAATTGGCTTCGCCAAGGTACCCAAACAAAGCCAAAAGGAGAAGGAGAGCGATGAGCAGCAGAAGCAGCATTAAACCACAGAGGCCACCGCCAAGCCCAGGAGTGATCATGCTGCCAAACTCCAGCTAGCTCTGTGTACAGAGGCTATCCACCCTTCCACCACCACCTCTAGTATAATGGCTCAACAGCCCTCTCCACCTCCGACTGCTCCTGATGATCTTGAAACAGAGGAGCCAGCGCAGGATAACTTAGAATCCTATCCTAGCCACAGGTTTTCTGTCCAAAAACATTTATTTAATTGCAACTGGTTCATTAAAAAAATGGCATCTTCTGGCAACTGGGGCTTCCTTGGAGATGCTAAGCCCAGACCGGACCGGACACAGACCAGAAACAGCTTCGCCGCCCTGGATCTAGACGTTCCAGCGCCTTCTTCCCTGGGGGCTTCCTATTTGAGATCGGATCCGGAGGTACCTGCGTACGTCGTCCTTTGTTCTGTCTCTCGATCTGGTGCCTACTGCCTTGGGTTCAGATTCTAAGAGCTCCCAACCTCATCAGATCATGAGGCTGTCTTAGTCTCCGGCCCAATCGTCATCCACAATGGATACTACAGCTGGCTCAGGTGCTATCCTGGAGCAGGAGTACAGGACATTACAAGGCTGCTTCCAACCATTCTACGACAGATGCCTTGGAACTGACACAGTCATAGTCCACGTGGAGTCAAACGATATCAGGAAAGCTAGCTCGGGAACTTCTGAAAATGGATTTTAAAGAATTGATTCTAGCAATGAAAGATTCCAAAAAGCGGCCAATTATTTCAGGTCCGGTACTATCTTTGGGACCCGGGTGTGAAAGATTCAGCAGGCTACTGGCATTACACACCTGGCTAAAAGATTACTGCAGCTCTGTTGGAATCACTTTAATAGATAACTTCGACACCTTCTGCAAAAAGGAGATTTTTTACAGGAATGTGTCCATCCACATCATCTGGGCTTTTCAACCCTGCATTGAGACAATAACTTATCATTGACCCCCAAGACCAGCTCAGTTAATCCCTTTCATTGTGTCACTGAGTTGTCATAACGCTGCATCAAATGTACATTATCCCAGGGACGTCGGCAGACACAATGAAAGTAACTTAATGTATGCCCCCCTAACTGCCCTGAATACCTCTGTTGATCCTACAGCTATTGTATGCAGTAATCATGTGCCTATGAATCAGTACTGTTAGCACTGAGGTGGTGTGCCCTAGGAGGAAGTCCACTGTGTGCAGCTCACCCTGTTAGCACTGAGGTGGTGTGCCCTAGGAGGAAGTCCACTGTGTGCAGCTCACCCTGCACTATCCGCTCCAATATAAATAACATGAGCATGTCTACTTATGATAAGCTTCTGAATAGCCCACATTAACAAGGTTCATGAAATCAATAACTTGCTTGTAACAGATGACACTGATATTCTCTGAAACTCACTTAGATAATACATTTGATGATGCTTATGGTGGCAATACATCGTTATAAAATCTAAAGAAAAGACATAAATGCCAATGTGGGCGGTGTTGCGGTCTATATTCAGAACCACGTTCCTTTAAAGCTTAGAGGGGATCTCATGTTAAATACTGTTGAAGTAATATGGCTACAGATTCATCTGCCTCACCTAAAGCCCATTCTGGTGGGAAGCTGCTATAGACCATCAAGTGCTAACAGTCAGTATCTAGATAATATGTAATGCTTGATAATGTTTGTGATATCATCAGAGAAGCATATTTTCTGGGAGCTTTCAATACTGACTGGCTTTCATCAAGCTGCCCACTCAAGAAAAAAACTTCAAACTGTAACCAGTGCCTGCAACCTGGTTCAGGTAATTAGTCAACCTATCAGGGTAGTTACAAACAGCACAGGAATGAAATCATCAACATATATTGATCACATCTTTACTAATGCTGCAGAAATTAGATTTACAGCTGTATCCAAATCCATTGGATATAGTGATGGAAATATAGTAGCCATATCTAGGAGAACCAGCGTTTCAAAGGCTGGGCCTAATATAGTGTATAAGATGTATGTTGATGACGCAACAAAGAGCTGTAGTCAGTTTCAAAATGGGTGGCAAGAAATAAGTTAGTTCTAAATATGTCAAATCATTCACTAAACACTTAAACCGCATCTAAATCTTGTAATGAATCATGTGGAAATTTAGTAAATTGAGGTGAATAAATTGCTTGCAGTAACCCTGGATTGTAAACTGTCATGGTTAAAACATGTCGATACAACAGTAGCTAAGATGGGGAGAAGTCTGTCCATTAATAATATGCATGTCAATCTCTCCTGGCTCAAAGTGGAAGAGTAGTGACTTCCTCACTACTTGTTTTTGTTGTAAGAAGTGTTGACAAGCTGAATCCACCGAGGTGTCTGTTAAACTACTAGCACACAGCTCAGACACCCATGCATACCCCACAAGACATGCTACCAGAGGCCGGTTCACAGTTCCCAAGTCCAGAACAGACTATGGGAGGCGCACAGTACTACATAGAGCCATGACTACATGGATCTCTACTCTACATAAGGTAACTGATGCAGCAGTAGAGATACAAATACACCTTATGGAACAGTGAAGAGACACACACACAGGTAGAGACAAACGCACACACACATACATTGTGATATTGTTTTATGGTGGTATTATACATTTGGTATTGTAGATGTAGTGGTGTAATAATGTTATATGATGTACTGTTTTATCTTTTGATTTACTAGTAATGCAAGGGCCTTAATGTGTTTGGACCACAGAAAAGGTAGCTGCTGCCTTGGCAGGAACTAATGGTGATCCATAATAAACCCCAGGAAGAGTAGCTGCTGCCTTGGCAGGAACTAATGGGGTACCATAATAAACCCCAGGAAGAGTAGCTGCTGTCTTGGCAGGAACTAATGGGGATCCATAATAAACCACAGGAAGAGTAGCTGCTGCCTTGGCAGGAACTAATGGGGATAAATAATAAACCCCAGGAAGAGTAGCTGCTGCCTTGGCAGGAACTACTGGGGATCCATAATAAACCCCAGGAAGAGTAGCTGCTGCTTTGGCAGGAACTAATGGGGATCCATAATAAACCCCAGGAAGAGTAGCTGCTGCCTTGGCAGGAACAAATGGGGATCCATAATAAACCCCAGGAAGAGTAGCTGCTGCCTTGGCAGGAACTACTGGGGATCCATAATAAACCCCAGGAAGAGTAGCTGCTGCCTTGGCAGGAACTAATGGGGATCCATAATAAAACCCAGGAAGAGTAGCTGCTGCCTTGGCAGGAACTAACAGGGATCCATAATAAACCCTAGGAATAGTAGCTGCTGCCTTGGCAGGAACTAACGGAGATCCATAATAAACCGCAGGAAGAGTAGCTGCTGCCTTGGCAGGAACTAATGGGGATCCATAATAAACCCCAGGAAGAGTAGCTGCTGCCTTGGCAGGAACTAATGGAGATCCATAATAAACCCCAGGAAGAGTAGCTGCTGCCTTGGCAGGAACTAATGGGGATCCATAATAAACCCCAGGAAGAGTACCTGCTGCCTTGGCAGGAACTAATGGGGATCCCTAATAAACCCCAGGAAGAGTGAAGGGAGATGGCTGCCGTTTTACGGTCCCCTAACCAATTGTGCTATTGTGTGTTTCTTTGTGTTATGTCAAATCAAATTGTATTTGCCACATACACATAGTTAGCAGATGAGTGTAGCGAAATGCTTGTGCTTCTAGTTCCGATAATGCAGTAATATCCAACGAGTAATCTAACCTAACAATTCCACAACAATTACCTTATACACACAAGTGTAAAGGAATGAATAAGAATATGTGTAAAGGCAGTCATTGTTGTTCTCCTCCTCAAACGAGGAGGAGCATGGATAGGACCAAGATGCGGATTGAGGGAAATAAGCCATCTTTTAATGAACACAGCAAAACAAGACACTACAAAACTACAAAACAACAAACGTGACTAACCTTCAACTGTCCTGTGTGGACACAGGAACAAACACCCACAAAACCCCAGTGAAACCCTGGCTGCCTTAGTATGACTCTCAATTAGAGACAAACGATACACACCTGTCTCTAATTGAGAATCATACCAGGCCGAACACAAAAACCAACCTATAAATACAAAACATAGAATACCCACCCAACACTCACGCCCTGACCAATAAAGACATACAAAACAAGAGAAAACAGGTCAGGAACGTGACAGAACCCCCCCCTTAAGGTGCGAACGCCGGGCGCACCAGCACAAAGTCCAGGGGAGGGTCTGGGTGGGCAGTTGACCACGGTGGTGGCTCAGGCTGAGGGCGAGGTCCCCACCCCACCATAATCAATCCCCGCTTCTTTATCCCCCTCCCAATGACCACCCTCCCACTAACACCACCTAAATGAAGGGGCAGCTCCGGGATAAGGGGCAGCACCGGGATAAGGGGCAGCACCGGGATAAGGGGCAGCACCGGGATAAGGGGCAGCACCGGGATAAGGGGCGGCAGGTCCTGGCTGAGGGACTCCGGCAGGTCCGGGCGTAGGGACTCCGGCAGGTCCGGGCGTAGGGACTCCGGCAGGTCCGGGCGTAGGGACTCCGGCAGGTCCGGGCGTAGGGACTCCGGCAGGTCCGGGCGTAGGGACTCCGGCAGGTCCGGGCTGAGGGACTCCGGCAGGTCCGGGCTGAGGGACTCCGGCAGGTCCGGGCTGAGGGACTCCGGCAGGTCCGGGCTGAGGGACTCCGGCAGGTCCGGGCTGAGGGACTCCGGCAGGTCCGGGCTGAGGGACTCCGGCAGGTCCGGGCGTAGCGACTCCGGCAGGTCCGGGCGTAGGGACTCCGGCAGGTCCGGGCGTAGGGACTCCGGCAGGTCCGGGCGTAGGGACTCCGGCAGGTCCGGGCGTAGGGACTCCGGCAGGTCCGGGCGTAGGGACTCCGGCAGGTCCGGGCGTAGGGACTCCGGCAGGTCCGGGCGTAGGGACTCCGGCAGGTCCGGGCGTAGGGACTCCGGCAGGTCCGGGCGTAGGGACTCCGGCAGGTCCTGGCTGAGGGACTCCGGCAGGTCCTGGCTGAGGGACTCCGGCAGGTCCTGGCTGAGGGACTCCGGCAGGTCCTGGCTGAGGGACTCCGGCAGGTCCTGGCTGAGGGACTCCGGCAGGTCCTGGCTGGACGGCTCTGGCAGGTCCTGGCTGGACGGCTCTGGCAGATCCTGGCTGGACGGCTCTGGCAGGTCCTGGCTGGACGGCTCTGGCAGGTCCTGGCTGGACGGCTCTGGCACTAGGCAGACGGCAGACTCTGGCCGGCTGAGACGCACTATAGGCCTGGTGCGTGGTACCGGAACTGGAGGTACCGGGCTGAGGGCACGCACCTCAGGGCGAGTGCGGGGAACAGGAACTGGGCACACTGGACTCTCGTGGCGCACTCTAGGCCTGGTGCGTGGTACCGGAACTGGAGGTACCGGGCCGGAGACCCGCACCATAGGGAGAGTGCGTGGAAGAGGAACAGGGCTCTGGAGATGCACTGGAAGCCTGGTGCGTGGTGTAGGCACTGGTGGTACTGAGCTGGGGTGGGAAGGTGGCGCCGGATATACCGGACCGTGAAGGAGGACACGTGCTCTTGAGCACCGAGCCTCCCCAACCTTACCAGGTTGAATGGTCCCCGTAGCCCTGCCAGTGCGGCGAGGTGGAATAGCCCGCACTGGGCTATTCAGGCGAACCGGGGACACCACCTGTAAGGCTGGTGCCATGTACGCCGGCCCGAGGAGACGTACTGGAGACC
Organism: Salvelinus fontinalis; assembly: GCF_029448725.1. NCBI lineage: Eukaryota > Metazoa > Chordata > Actinopteri > Salmoniformes > Salmonidae > Salvelinus > Salvelinus fontinalis. Next base: position 9,261,583 of record NC_074671.1, read on the forward strand.
AGATACGTTGGGCCGGCTTCATGGCACTCGGCTCGATGCCCAACCTAGCCCTCCCAGTGCGGCAAGGTGGAATAGCCCGCACTGGGCTAAGCACGCGTACTGGGGACACCGTGCGCTTTACCGCATAACACGGTGTCTGACCAGTACGACGCCCTCTTACTCCACGGCAAGCCCGGGGAGTTGGCTCAGGTATCCAACCCGGCTTCACCACACTCCCCTTTAGCCCCCCCCCCCCCAAGAAATTTTTGGGTGAGCCTCTCAGGCTTCCAGCCGCTCTGCCTTGCTTTTGCCTCATAAAACCTCCTCTCCGCCTTTGCTGCCTCCAGCTCCGCTTTGGGGCGGCGACACTCCTCTGGTTCTGCCCAGGGTCCTTCTCCGTCCAGAATCTCCTCCCAAGTCCATTCCTCTTTTCCCCATTGCTGTAGTTCCTTCTCTCTCTCCTCAATCCGCTTGGTCCTGTTGTGGTGGGTGTTTCTGTAAAGGCAGTCAATGTTGTTCTCCTCCTCAAACGAGGAGGAGCATGGATAGGACCAAGATGCGGATTGAGGGAAATAAGCCATCTTTTAATGAACACAGCAAAACAAGACACTACAAAACTACAAAACAACAAACGTGACTAACCTTCAACTGTCCTGTGTGGACACAGGAACAAACACCCACAAAACCCCAGTGAAACCCTGGCTGCCTTAGTATGACTCTCAATTAGAGACAAACGATACACACCTGTCTCTAATTGAGAATCATACCAGGCCGAACACAAAAACCAACCTAGAAATACAAAACATAGAATACCCACCCAACACTCACGCCCTGACCAATAAAGACATACAAAACAAGAGAAAACAGGTCAGGAACGTGACAATATGTACATTAAAAAAATTATGAATGAGTGATGGTATAGAACGGCATAGGCAAGATGCAGTAGATGGTATAGAGTACAGTATATACATATGAGAGGAGTAATGTATAACTTCTTTTGTACATAATGTTTCTGCCACCATCTCTTATGACTGAAAATAGCTTCTAGATATCAGGACTAGAGGTCGACCGATTATGATTTTTCAACGCCAATACCGATACCGATTATTGGAGGACCAAAAAAGCCGATACCGATTATTCGGCCGATTGTTTTTTTATGTATTTGTAATAATGACAATTACAACAATACTGAATGAACACTTATTTTAACTTAATATAATACATCAATAAAATCAATTTAGCCTCAAATAATCGGTCGACCTCTAATCAGGACAGCGACTACTCATCCTGTACTGGAGGAAGATATTTTCTCGTTCAACGAGTCGGACGAGAAGGATTTACTCCAGACACCAGACAAATCCCCGTCATTCACATGAGAAAGGGACGGAGATATCGGGCACTAGGTCTGAGTGCCTTGTAAGGATCAGACGACGAGTGGGTAATCTTCCTTTACCATCGGTCCTATTAGCCAACGTACAATTATTGGATAATAAATTAGACGAACAACGAGCTTGTATATCCTACCTACGGCACATTGAAAACTGTAATATCTTGTGTTTCACCGAGTCGTGGCTGAACGATGACATGTTTAACATACAGCTGGTGGGTTTTACGCTTTTTCGCCAGGATAGAACAGCAGCCTCTGGTAAGACAAGGGGTGGCGGTCTATGTATATTTGTAAACAACAGCTGGTGCACAAAATCTAAGGAAGTCTCGAGGTTTTGCTTACCTGAGGTAGAGTATCTCATGATAAGCTGTAGACCACACTATTTACCAAGAGAGTTTTCATCTATATTCTTTGTAGCTGTCTATTTACCACCACATATCAATGCTGGCACTAAGACCGCACTCAATGAGCTGTATACGGCCATAAGCAAACAGCAAAATGCTCATCCAGAGGTGGCGCTCCTAGTGGCCGGGGACTTTAATGCAGGGAAACTTAAATCCATTTTAGGATATTACTTTCAGCATTTAGTTTGCATTATTTTGGTAAGACAGCTGTGTGTACGTTTGCATTCACATAAGCTGTTTCTATTAGGCAAATTCCCCTAGCTATCTTGTAGCCTATATTCAATACCAAAACGGTCTTGCTTTAGTGTGTAGGGCGCTGTCCATTGTGCTGATACAGTGCAGATGGGCTACAGATTTTGGGCCAACCTGTCACTTCAAAAGCATTCATTGGTCTCGGGGTGTCTCTGCGTTTTGACTTTATGTTTATTGTGGTATAGCAATAATAAAGGGGTAGACTAGTGGTTAGAGTGTAGAGGCGGCAGGTAGCCTAGTGGTTAGAGTGTAGAGGCGGCAGGTAGCCTAGTGGTTAGAGCGTTGGGCCAGTAACCGAAACGTCGAATCCCTGAGCTGACAAAGTAAAAATCTGTCATTCTGCCCCTGAACAAGGCAGTTAACCCACTGTTCCTAGGCTGTCGTTGTAAAATAAGAATTTGTTCTTAACTGACTTGCCTAGTTTGATATAAGCTGAATTTAAAATAACTACAATGCAAGAACCCCCAAACATGTTGCCCCCTCACCAATTTCATCTGTCACTTTATCCTGCCGCTGGGTCTGCCGCCAATAACCACTTTCATTACACACAGGTAGGTTGCTGTGCATATTCACACACACACACAGTGGTAAGAAAAAGTATATATTACCTGGATTTCTGCATAAATTGGTCGTAAAATTAGATCTGATCTTCATCTACGTCACAACAATAGACAAACACAGTCTGCTTAAACTAATAACACACGCATTATTGCATTTTTCTTGTCTATATTGAATCCATCATTTAAACATTCACAGTGTAGGTTGGAAAAAGTATGTGAACCCCTAGGCTACTGACTTCTCCAAAAGCTAATTAGAGTCAGGAGTCAGCTGACCTGGAGTCCAATCAATGAGACGAGGTTGGAGATGTTGGTTAGAGATGCTTTGCCCTATAAAAACACTCACACAATTTGAGTTTGCTATTCACAAGAATCATTGCCTGATGTGAACCATGGCTCGAATAAAATAGATCTCAGAAGACCTAAGATTAATAATTGTTGACTTGCATGAAGCTGGAAAGGGTTACAAAAGTATCTCTAAAAGCCTTGATGTTCATCAGTCCACGGTAGGACAAATTGTATATAAATGGAGAAAGTTCAGCACTGTTGCTTCTCTGCCTAGGAGTGGCCGTCCTGCAAAGATGACTACAAGAGCACAGTACAGAATGCTCAATGAGGATAAGAAGAATCGTAGAGTTTCAGCTAAAGACTTACAGAAATCTCTGGAACATGCTAACATCTCTGCTAACGAGTCTACGATACGTAAAACACTAAACAAGAATGGTGTTCATGGGAGGACACCACGGAAGAAGCCACTTGCTGTCCAAAAAAAAACATTGCTGCACGTCTGAAGTTTGAAAAAGTGCACCTGGATGTTCCACAGCGCTACTGGAAGTATATTCTGTGGAAAGATTAAACTAAAGTTGTGTAGTTTAGAAGGAACACACAACACTATGTGTGGAGAAAAAAAGGCACAGCACACCAACATCAAAACCTCATCCCAACTGTAAAGTATGGTGGAGGAAGCATCATGGTTTGGGGCTGCTTTGCTGCCTCAGGGCCTGGACAGCTTGCTATCATCGATCAACAGAAAAAACGAATTCCCAAGTTTATCAAGACATTTTCCAGGAGAATGTAAGGCTACCTGTCCGCCAATTGAAGCTCAACAGAAGTTGGGTGATGCAACAGGACAACGACCCTAAACAAAGAAGTAAATCAACAACAGAATGGCTTCAACAGAAGAAAATACGCCTTCTAGAGTGGCCATTCAGAGTCCTGACCTCAACCCTATTGAGATGCTGTGGCATGACCTCAAGAGAGCAGTTCACACCAGACATCCCAAGAATATTGCTGAACTGAAACAGTTTTGTAAAGAGGAATGGTAATGAGTTCCTCCTGACCATTGTGCAGGTCTGATCCGCAACTACAGAAAACATTTGGTTGAGGTTATATTTGCCAAAGGAGGGTCAACCAGTTATTAAATCCAAGGGTTCACATACTTTTTCCACCCTGCACTGTGAATGTTTACACGGTGTGTTCAATAAAGACATGAAAACGTATAATTGTGTGTTATTAGTTTAAGAAAACTGTGTTTGTCTATTGTTGTGACTTAGATGAAGATCAAATCAAATGTTATGACCAATTTATACAGAAATCCAGGTAATTCCAAAGGGTTCACATAGTTTTTCTTGCCACTGTATATCCTACCTGTGTGTGTGTGTGTGTGTGTGTGTGTGTGTGTGTGTGTGTGTGTGTGTGTGTGTGTGTGTGTGTGTGTGTGTGTGTGTGTGTGTGTGTGTGTGTGTGTGTGTGCGTGTGTGTGTGTGTGTGTGTGTGTGTGTGTGTGTGTGTGCGTGTGCGTGTGCGTGTGCGTGTGCGTGCGTCTGCGTGGCTTTAATTGCTTTCCTGTAGCTGGCGTGGCGTAAACAAGACATCTAGGCCGCCTGTCTGTCCTTGTGGTGGAGGATAAGGAAGGTTACCATGCATGTCCTTCACACACACTCACACACACACACAGCCAAGCCCAGTTAAATGACTTACTTCCCCTCTCCTTCAGTCCCCTCCCGCCGGGTCGTATGTGTCAGCCTAGCACTCCTCAAATCCCAGGTGTCACTCAAGCTGAATCTGGCCATTACTATCCCAAGCAACGTGACAGGACCCTATTTTTCATCCTCTGCTCCTAACACCCACCCACACAGGGACTGCACATAGTACAGGCTTATTGATGGATTCCAGTTCTAGTGAGTTTAGGGAACAGAAAGACATTAATGGAGAGGAACGAGAGCAAAGAGTGAAAGAGAGACGGAGAGAGAGAGACAAAGAGAAAGAGGGAGAGCATTCTGACATTACTGGCATATTGATGGATTCTGGTTACAGTGAGTTGGGGACTGAGCCAGAGGAGGAGAAGACGAAGACTTTCTTCCCTGATCCCCCCCCTTCTCTCTCTATCTCCCTCCATCCCAACCTTACCTCCGCTGCCTCCCTCCTTCCTGCCCCAGGACCATGCTCCCTCCAGTGAAGCGGATCAGGGGCCTGTCACATGCCAGGCCCGGTCCCCAGGGAAGTGAGAGGAGTAAAGCGGGCAGAGGGTGAGGGAAGTGAGGCGAGGCGAGGACCTGACCGCCAGTCACGCATGTCAACCCCCTAGATGCGTACACACAAACCCACACCTTTTCAACTAGCCCCTGACTGCTAACCTGTCCGCTCACGCAGTGGTGACGTCTGGGAGAGCTGCAGGTGTCAGGACCAGAGGGCTGATTGGCTGACTATAGTGGTGACGTATAGGAGAGCTGCAGGTGTCAGAGCCAGAAGGCTGATTGGCTGACTATAGTGGTGACGTATAGGAGAGCTGCAGGTGTCAGTGTCAGAAGTCTGATTGGCTGACTATAGTGGTGACGTCTAGGAGAGCTGCAGGTGTCAGTGTCAGAGGTCTGATTGGCTGACTATAGTGGTGACGTCTAGGAGAGCTGCAGGTGTCAGTGTCAGAGGTCTGATTGGCTGACTATAGTGGTGACGTATAGAGGAGCTGCAGGTGTCAGAGCCAGAAGGCTGATTGGCTGACTATAGTGGTGACGTATAGGAGAGCTGCAGGTGTCAGGACCAGAAGGCTGATTGGCTGACTATAGTGGTGACGTATAGGAGAGCTGCAGGTGTCAGTGTCAGAGGTCTGATTGGCTGACTATAGTGGTGACGTCTAGGAGAGCTGCAGGTGTCAGAGCCAGAAGGCTGATTGGCTGACTATAGTGGTGACGTATAGGAGAGCTGCAGGTGTCAGTGTCAGAGGTCTGATTGGCTGACTATAGTGGTGACGTCTAGGAGAGTTGCAGGTGTCAGGACCAGAGGGCTGATTGGCTGACTATAGTGGTGACGTATAGGAGAGCTGCAGGTGTCAGAGCCAGAAGGCTGATTGGCTGACTATAGTGGTGACGTCTAGGAGAGCTGCAGGTGTCAGTGTCAGAGGTCTGATTGACTGACTATAGTGGTGACGTATAGGAGAGCTGCAGGTGTCAGTGTCAGAGGTCTGATTGGCTGACTATAGTGGTGACGTCTAGGAGAGCTGCAGGTGTCAGTGTCAGAGGTCTGATTGGCTGACTATAGTGGTGACGTCTAGGAGAGCTGCAGGTGTCAGGACCAGAGGTCTGATTGGCTGACTATAGTGGTGACGTCTAGGAGAGATGCAGGTGTCAGTGTCAGAGGGCTGATTGGCTGACTATAGTGGTGACGTATAGGAGAGCTGCAGGTGTCAGGACCAGAAGGCTGATTGGCTGACTATAGTGGTGACGTCTAGGAGAGCTGCAGGTGTCAGGACCAGAGGGCTGATTGACTGACTATAGTGGTGACGTATAGGAGAGCTGCAGGTGTCAGTGTCAGAAGGCTGATTGGCTGACTATAGTGGTGACGTATAGGAGAGCTGCAGGTGTCAGGACCAGAAGGCTGATTGGCTGACTATAGTGGTGACGTCTAGGAGAGCTGCAGGTGTCAGGACCAGAAGGCTGATTGGCTGACTATAGTGGTGACGTATAGGAGAGCTGCAGGTGTCAGTGTCAGAGGGCTGATTGGCTGACTATAGTGGTGACGTATAGGAGAGCTGCAGGTGTCAGGACCAGAGGTCTGATTGGCTGACTATAGTGGTGACGTATAGGAGAGCTGCAGGTGTCAGGACCAGAGGTCTGATTGGCTGACTATAGTGGTGACGTATAGGAGAGCTGCAGGTGTCAGTGTCAGAAGTCTGATTGGCTGACTATAGAGGTGACGTATAGGAGAGCTGCAGGTGTCAGTGTCAGAGGGCTGATTGGCTGACTATAGTGGTGACGTCTAGGAGAGCTGCAGGTGTCAAGGCCAGAGGGCTGATTGGCTGACTATAGTGGTGACGTCTAGGAGAGCTGCAGGTGTCAGTGTCAGAGGTCTGATTGACTGACTATAGTGGTGACGTATAGGAGAGCTGCAGGTGTCAGTGTCAGAGGTCTGATTGGCTGACTATAGTGGTGACGTCTAGGAGAGCTGCAGGTGTCAGGACCAGAGGTCTGATTGGCTGACTATAGTGGTGACGTCTAGGAGAGCTGCAGGTGTCAGTGTCAGAGGTCTGATTGGCTGACTATAGTGGTGACGTATAGGAGAGCTGCAGGTGTCAGGACCAGAAGGCTGATTGGTTGACTATAGTGGTGACGTCTAGGAGAGCTGCAGGTGTCAGTGTCAGAAGGCTGATTGGCTGACTATAGTGGTGACGTATAGGAGAGCTGCAGGTGTCAGGACCAGAAGGCTGATTGGCTGACTATAGTGGTGACGTCTAGGAGAGCTGCAGGTGTCAGGACCAGAAGGCTGATTGGCTGACTATATTGGTGACGTATAGGAGAGCTGCAGGTGTCAGTGTCAGAGGGCTGATTGGCTGACTATAGTGGTGACGTCTAGGAGAGCTGCAGGTGTCAGTGTCAGAAGTCTGATTGGCTGACTATAGTGGTGACGTCTAGGAGAGCTGCAGGTGTCAAGGCCAGAGGGCTGATTGGCTGACTATAGTGGTGACGTCTAGGAGAGCTGCAGGTGTCAGAGGGCTGATTGGCTGACTATAGTGGTGACGTATAGGAGAGCTGCAGGTGTCAGGACCAGAGGTCTGATTGGCTGACTATAGTGGTGACGTATAGGAGAGCTGCAGGTGTCAGGACCAGAGGTCTGATTGGCTGACTATAGTGGTGACGTCTAGGAGAGCTGCAGGTGTCAGTGTCAGAGGGCTGATTGGCTGACTATAGTGGTGACGTCTAGGAGAGCTGCAGGTGTCAGTGTCAGAGGGCTGATTGGCTGACTATAGTGGTGACGTCTAGGAGAGCTGCAGGTGTCAGTGTCAGAGGGCTGATTGGCTGACTATAGTGGTGACGTCTAGGAGAGCTGCAGGTGTCAAGGCCAGAGGGCTGATTGGCTGACTATAGTGGTGACGTCTAGGAGAGCTGCAGGTGTCAGTGTCAGAGGGCTGATTGGCTGACTATAGTGGTGACGTCTAGGAGAGCTGCAGGTGTCAGTGTCAGAGGGCTGATTGGCTGACTATAGTGGTGACGTCTAGGAGAGCTGCAGGTGTCAGTGTCAGAGGGCTGATTGGCTGACTATAGTGGTGACGTCTAGGAGAGCTGCAGGTGTCAGGATCAGAGGTCTGATTGGCTGACTATAGTGGTGACGTCTGGGAGAGCTGCAGGTGTCAAGGCCAGAGGGCTGATTGGCTGACTATTGTGGTGACGTCTAGGAGAGCTGCAGGTGTCAAGGCCAGAGGGCTGATTGGCTGACTATTGTGGTGACGTCTAGGAGAACTGCAGGTGTCAGGGCCAGAGGGCTGATTGGCTGACTATAGTGGTGACGTCTAGGAGAGCTCTCCTGTCTTGTGCCTCTTGACAAATGAGGGTTGTGAGTGTCATTATAGCTAGTGTGATAATGTGTTCCTCCTTCCTGTGTGTGTGACAGTGAGAAAGCTATGGAGGATTAAGAGGATCTGTATGACTGTGTCTACGATGATGAAGATGGTGGTGAGATCTACGAAGATCTGATGAAGGCTGCTCTGTCTGTCTGTCTGTCTGTCTGTCTCTCTCTCTCTCTCTCCCTTCTCTCTCTCTCTCTCCTCTCTCTCTCTCTCTCTCTGACAGGATCTGCCAGAGCCGCCAGCGAGCCATGAGCAGCCAGAGCCGTCAGAGAGCCATGAGCGTCGAGAGCCGTCAGAGAGCCATGAGCGTCGAGAGCCGTCAGCCTGCCATGAGCGTCGAGAGCCGTCAGCCTGCCATGAGCGTCGAGAGCCGTCAGCCTGCCATGAGCGTCGAGAGCCGTCAGCCTGCCATGAGCGTCGAGAGCCGTCAGCCTGCCATGAGCGTCGAGAGCCGTCAGCCTGCCATGAGCGTCGAGAGCCGTCAGCCTGCCATGAGCGTCGAGAGCCGTCAGCCAGTCATGAGCGTCGAGAGCCGTTCAGTCAGGATCTGCCTGAGTATATCAGCCGGGACCTGCCCCTTGTCCCGGTGCTGCCCCTTGTCCCGGTGCTGCCCCTTGTCCCGGTGCTGCCCCTTGTCCCGGTGCTGCCCCTTGTCCCGGTGCTGCCCCTTGTCCCGGTGCTGCCCCTTGTCCCGGTGCTGCCCCTTGTCCCGGTGCTGGCCGTTCATTTAGGGGATGTTAGTTTTAGGGTGGTCATTGGGAGGGGAAGACAGAAGCGGGGAGTGACTATGGTGGTGTGGGGACAGCGTCCAGAGCCTGAGCCACCACCGTGGTCAACTGCCCACCCAGACCCTCCCCTGGACTTTGTGCTGGTGCGCCCGGCGTTCGCACCTTGAGGGGGGGGTTCTGTAACGGTCCTGACCTGTTTTATGTTGTTTTTGTATGTGTTTATGGTCAGGGCGTGTGTTTTGGGTGGGCAGTCTATGTTATCTGTTTCTATGTTGGTTTTGGTTGCCTGGTATGGCTCTTAATTAGAGGCAGGTGTTTTGCGTTTTCCTCTAATTAAGAGTCATATTTAGGGAGGGTGTTCTCACTGTTTGTTTGTGGGTGATTGTCTTCCGTATCTGTGTTATGTCTGCACCATACGGGACTGTTCGGTTGTTCGTTCGTTTTGGATGTAGTCTGTTCCTGTCCGTGAGTTTTACGTTTAGTTAGTTAAGTTCATGTTCAGGTTTCGTCTACGTCGTTTTCTTGTTTTGTAAATTTATAAGTGTTTTGTTTTTCGTGTGCCGTCGTGTTAAATAAAGAGATGGCTTATTTCCCAAATGCTGCGTATTGGTCCACTGATCCTTCTCTCCTCTCCTCGTCCGAGGATGAGGAGAACGACAGCCCTTACAGAATCACCCACCACGCTAGGACCAAGCGGCAAGGGAAAACTCAACGGAGTAAGGGACAGGAAAAGAAGGAGCAATGGACTTGGGACGATATATTGGACGGAAAGGGTTGCTACACATGGGAGGAGATCCTGGCTGGTAGGGATCGCCTCCCATGGGAACAGCTGGAGGCACTGAGGAGAGCAGAGGCTACCGGAGAGAGGAACCGGAGTTATGAGGGAACGCGTCTGGCACGGAAGCCCAAAAAGCCCGTAAGTAACACCCAAAAATTTCTTGGGGGGGCTAAGAGGTAGTGGGCCAAGGGCAGGTAGGAGACCTGCGCCCACTTCCCAGGCTTACCGTGGAGAGCGGGAGTACGGGCAGGCGCCGTGTTACGCAGTAGAGCGCACGGTGTCTCCTGTACGAGTGCATAGGCCAGTGCGGGTTATTCCACCTCCCCGCACTGGCAGGGCTAGATTGGGTATTGAGCCAGGTGTCATGAGGCCGGCTCAACGCGTCTGGTCTCCAGTGCGTCTCCTCGGGCCGGCATACATGGCACCTGCCTTACGCATGGTTTCCCCGGTTCGCCTACATAGGCCGGTGCGGGTTATTCCACCTCCCCGCACTGGTCGGGTGACCGGGAGCATTCAACCAGGTAAGGTTGGGCAGGCTCAATGCTCAAGAGTGCCAGTACGCCTCCACGGTCCGGTATTTCCGGCGCCACCTCCCCGCCCCAGCCTAGTACCTACAGTGCCTACACTACGCACTAGGCTACCAGTGCGTCTCCTGAGCCCAGTTCCTCCTCCACGCACTCTCCCTGTAGTGCGTGTATCTAGCCCGGTGCCTCCAGTTCCGGCACCACGCACTAAGCCTCTTGTGCGTCTCCAGAGCCCTGTACACACTGTATCTTCTCCCCCTACTAATCCTGATGTGCTTGTCCTCAGCCCGGTGTCACCAGTGCCGGTACCTCGCATCAGTTATAGAGTGGGCTTTGAGAGTACAATGTGCCCTGTCCCTGCTCCCCGCACTAGTAGGAAGGTGCTTATCCTTAGCCCGGTGCCTCCAGTTCCGGCACCACGCACCAGGTCTACAGTGCGCCGTATCCGGCCAGAGCCATCCGTCTCACCAGCGCCATCTGAGCCATCCGTCTCCCCAGCGCCATCTGAGCCATCCGTCTCCCCAGCGCCATCTGAGCCATCCGTCTCCCCAGCGCCGTCTGAGCCATCCGTCTGCAATGAGCCTGCAAAGCCGCCCGTCTGCCATGAGCCTGCTAAGCCGCCCGTCTGCCATGAGCCTACAGAGCCGTCTGCCAGACAGGAGCCGCTAGAGCCGCCCGCCAGACAGGAGCCGCTAGAGCCGCCCGCCAGACAGGATCCGCCAGAGCCGCCAACCAGACAGGATCTGCCAGAGCCGCCAACCAGACAGGATCTGCCAGAGCCGCCAACCAGACAGGATCTGCCAGAGCCGCCAACCAGACAGGATCTGCCAGAGCCGCCAACCAGACAGGATCTGCCAGAGCCGCCAGCGAGCCATGAGCAGCCAGAGCCGTCAGAGAGCCATGAGCGTCGAGAGCCGTCAGAGAGCCATGAGCGTCGAGAGCCGTCAGCCTGCCATGAGCGTCGAGAGCCGTCAGCCTGCCATGAGCGTCGAGAGCCGTCAGCCTGCCATGAGCGTCGAGAGCCGTCAGCCTGCCATGAGCGTCGAGAGCCGTCAGCCTGCCATGAGCGTCGAGAGCCGTCAGCCTGCCATGAGCGTCGAGAGCCGTCAGCCTGCCATGAGCGTCGAGAGCCGTCAGCCAGCCATGAGCGTCGAGAGCCGTTCAGTCAGGATCTGCCTGAGTATATCAGCCGGGACCTGCCCCTTGTCCCGGTGCTGCCCCTTGTCCCGGTGCTGCCCCTTGTCCCGGTGCTGCCCCTTGTCCCGGTGCTGCCCCTTGTCCCGGTGCTGCCCCTTGTCCCGGTGCTGCCCCTTCTCCCGGTGCTGGCCGTTCATTTAGGGGATGTTAGTTTTAGGGTGGTCATTGGGAGGGGAAGACAGAAGCGGGGAGTGACTATGGTGGTGTGGGGACAGCGTCCAGAGCCTGAGCCACCACCGTGGTCAACTGCCCACCCAGACCCTCCCCTGGACTTTGTGCTGGTGCGCCCGGCGTTCGCACCTCGAGGGGGGGGGTTCTGTAACGGTCCTGACCTGTTTTATGTTGTTTTTGTATGTGTTTATGGTCAGGGCGTGTGTTTTGGGTGGGCAGTCTATGTTATCTGTTTCTATGTTGGTTTTGGTTGCCTGGTATGGCTCTTAATTAGAGGCAGGTGTTTTGCGTTTTCCTCTAATTAAGAGTCATATTTAGGTAGGGTGTTCTCACTGTTTGTTTGTGGGTGATTGTCTTCCGTATCTGTGTTATGTCTGCACCATACGGGACTGTTCGGTTGTTCGTTCGTTTTGGATGTAGTCTGTTCCTGTCCGTGAGTTTTACGTTTAGTTAGTTAAGTTCATGTTCAGTTTTCGTCTACGTCGTTTTCTTGTTTTGTAAATTTATAAGTGTTTTGTTTTTCGTGTGCCGTCGTGTTAAATAAAGAGATGGCTTATTTCCCAAATGCTGCGTATTGGTCCACTGATCCTTCTCTCCTCTCCTCGTCCGAGGATGAGGAGAACGACAGCCCTTACAAATGCTTTCCAATGTGTCAAGTGATTATCTTTTTGTTTTCTCATGATTTGGTTTGGTCTAATTGTGTTGCTGTCATGGGGCTCTGTCGGGTGTGTTTGTGTTTGTGAACAGAGTCCCAGTACCAGCTTGCTGAGTGGCCTCTCGTACGATATTTTGGTAAAAATACTATTTTACATTTGCTCAGTACATTGTTTTCACTGAGGAAATGTACGAGCCTGCTGTTTATGATAATCATGAGGATTTTGCCAAGGTTGCTGTTGACGCATATCCCACAGTAGTTAATGGGGTCAAATTTGTCTCCACTTTTGTGAATTGTGGTTCATTTTTGTAGGTTGTCTGGTTTGAAATATGTAGATTTGATAAGGAAGCTGAGGTCAAATACAGTGACCCCAAAAGTATTGGGACAGTGACACATTTGTTGTTATTTTTGCTCTGTACTCCAGCACTTTGGATTTTAAAATTATACTATGAAGTTCAAGTAAAGACTGGCAGCTTAAATTGTTGGGTATTTTCATTCATAGCTGGTGAACAGTTTAGAAATTACAGCACTTTTTCTACCTGAAACCCATGTTGGACCTAATTCCCAATTGTACCATTTTAGAGGACTGGAAGACATATTAAATGATATGTGTAATAAAGTAGTCAAAAGTTGTATATTTTCTCCCATATTACTAGCACTCAATAATTACATCAAGCGTGTGACTCTACAGACTTTTTGGATGCATTTGCTGTTTGTTTTGGTTGTGTTTCAGATTATTTTGAGCCCAATAGAAATTATTGTAAATAATGTATATTGTCATTTTGGAGTCACTTTTATTGTAAATAGGAATATATCATGTTTCTAAACACTTGTACATTAATGGGAATGATTATGGATAGTCCTGAATGAATCGTGAATAATGATGAGTGAGAAAATTACATATGCCCAAATATCATACCCCCAAGACATGCTAACCTCTCACCATTACAATAACAGGGGAGGTTAGCATTTAATATCATACCCTCAAGGCATGCTAACCTCTCACCATTACAATAACAGGGGAGGTTAGCATGCTATATCATACCCTCAAGACATGCTAACCTCTCACCATTACAATAACAGGGGAGGTTAGCATTTTATATCATACCCCCAAGACATGCTAACCTCTCACCATTACAATAACAGGGGAGGTTAGCATGTTATATCATACCCCCAGGTCATGCTAACCTCTCACCATTACAATAACAGGGGAGGTTAGCATTTTATATCATACCCACAAGGCATGCTAACCTCTTATCATTACAATAACAGGGGAGGTTAGCATGTTATATCATACCCCCAGGTCATGCTAACCTCTCACCATTACAATAACAGGGGAGGTTAGCATTTTATATCATACCCACAAGGCATGCTAACCTCTTATCATTACAATAACAGGGGAGGTTAGCATTTCATATCATACTCCCAAGGCATGCTAACCTCTCACCATTACAATAACAGGGAAGGTTAGCATTTGGGGGGGGGGGGGGTATGATGTTTGTGCAAAACATGTGTGACTGCCACAATACCTTTGTAACTCACTGTATACTGTTTAAGCCAGTTACTGTAATTCAGAGTATTCTGTTCTACTGCTGCAGTGAAACATTTTGTCCAGGAAGTTGTCTAAAAGGGATTGAATTTGTTGTTGCCTAATTGTTTTCTGTAGGATTCCACACTACTTTCCTTCCATCTATAGCATTTCTTAATATTATGCAGTTCCCTTTGTTTTGATGCCTCATGATTGAGTATTGCTCTGTTCAAGTAGACTGTGATTTTGCTGTGATCTGATAGGGGTGTCAGTGGGCTCCCTCAGAACGCTCTGAGAGACTCTGGGTTGAGGTCAGTCATAGTCTACAGTACTACTGCCAGATGTGATGAGCTAAAGGTGTACCTAACATAGGAGTCCCCTTGATGCCTACCATTAACGATGTACAGACCCAGCATGCGGCAGAGCAGCAGGAGTTGTGACGCGTTTTAGTTGGTTGTTTTATTGTGGTTGTAGCCTCAGGGGGCATATTCTCTCTCTCTGTTGTTTTTTCTTTCTTCTATTTTTCAGTCTGTTTTTCTCTCTCTCATTCTTGTCTTTCTACCATACATGTAAAAGGCATCTTATCAGGACACACATAAATGCGGGCAGAGCTAGTCCATGATCAAAACATGGATGGGTGTGCCTCCACTGCCGATAGTCAGTATTGCAGCTTTAGTCCTGCTACTGAGGTAACAGTTGAATGGAGGTCCTTCCCAGTTCTCTGAAGAGATCTTACCTGTAGAAGAAGGGGATACTTCAGTACCCGCTGCATAGGGACAACCAGCAGATCTCTCAGTGTAAACTTGCCATGGTTGGCTCTCTTTGCACATTCCTGAAAACAAAAAACAGAAATTAATTGAATGCAGTTCAATTGACTGATTGTAAGCCACTCTGGATAATGTAAAACATTTCTGAATGTAAAATACATGATAATGCACAGAATGTGAACTTTCACTGCATTGTAATAAAAAGCACATACAGTACCATTTAACAGTTTGGACACATCGACTCATTCAAGGGTTTTTCTTTATTTTCACTATTTTATATATTGTAGAAATAATAGTGAAGACATCAAACCTATGAAATAACACATATGGTATCATGTAGCAACCAAAAAAGTGTTAAACAAATCAAAATATATTTTATTATTTGAGATTATTCAGTAGCCACTCTTTGCCTTGATGACAGCTTTGCACACTCTTGGCATTCTCTCAACCAGCTTTACCAGGAATGCTTTTCCAACAATCTTGAAGGAGTTTGCAGCAGAGGTAACTCTGGGTCTTCCTTTCCTGTGGTGGTCCTCATGAGAGCCAGTTTCATCATAGCGCTTGATGGTTTTTGCGAAGTTTTTGAAATTTTGACATTCATGTCTTAAAGTGTCACGTTGGCATGAAGAGATTCGGGAGACAAGCACAGTAATGCGTAATATTTTTTTTTATTAAGCCCAAATAACGACGTGCCGTGTAAAAGCACGGGGACATAGACCAAACAAACACGTCACAAAAACACAGAGTTGAAACCCAAACCAAAGAGCGAGGTGTACCTCAAATAAATAACACACGCGCACAATGATTAACACACAGGACGAGACCCGTAATCATCTGCGCAGTCCACAAGGGCACGAAAGCCCAAAACACACAGCACAGGACTCACACACACCAACGGACATTCTAACAATAATCGACCCCACCATGGTGAACAACGGACACATATATACAAATACAATCAGTGGGAACAGGGGACAGGTGTGAACAACGGACACATATATACAAATACAATCAGTGGGAACAGGGGACAGGTGTGAACAACGGACACATATATACAAATACAATCAGTGGGAACAGGGGACAGCTGTGCACAATGAATGTTCCAGAGGGATCCGTGACACAAAATAATGATGGACTGTCGTTTCTCTTTGCTAATTTGAGTTGTTCTTGCCATAATATGGACTTGGTCTTTTACCAAATAGAACTATATTCTGTATACCACCCCTACCATGTCACAACACAACTGATTGTCTCAAACACATTAAGAAGGATAGAAATTCCACAAATTAACTTTTAACAAGGCACACCTGTTAATTGAAATGCATTCCAGGTGACTACCTCATGAAGCTGGTTGAGAGAATGCCAAGAGTGTGCAAAGCTGTCATCAAGGCAAAGCGTGGCTACTTTGAAGAATCTAAAATCTAAAAAATATTTTGATTTGTTAAACACTTTTTTGTTTACAACATGATACCATATGTGTTATTTCCTAGTTTTGATGTCTTCACTATTATTCTACAATGTAGAAAATAGTAAAAATAAAGAAAAACCATGGAATGAGTACGTGTGTCCAAACTTTTGACTGGTACTGTATTTTTTAAGAGAATAAACCAATGAAATACAGTACAATGCCGTTGGTAATGCCAACCACTAGATGGCGATATCTGGCCACTGATTTAGATTGACGATGACAGTTCATAGAGGACTTTACCTCCAGCTTCATTCGGACATCTTCCCTGTCTTTGCAGATGACATCCAAAGCATTAACGGCCGTTTCTACATGGCTACAGTATTTCCCATATATTAGCAACCTGAAACAGAGAGAGAGAGAGAGAGAGAGAGAGAGAGAGAGAGAGAGAGAGAGAGAGAGAGAGAGAGAGAGAGAGAGAGAGAGAGAGAGAGAGAGAGAGAGAGAGAGAGTCTACTTGAACAGAGCAATACTCAATCATGAGGCATCAAAGCCAAAGGAACTGAGTAACATTAAGAAATGCCATAGATGGAAGGAATGCAGTTTGGAAACCTACCAAAAAACAATTAGGCAAATTCAATCCCTTGTAGACAACTTCCTGGGTAAAATGTTCCACTGCAATAGCGAAGGTGTAAACTTGGCAGTAGAAAATCTTAACAGTATATTTGACCTCTCAGCTTCCCTATCAAATCTAAAAATCTCAAATAGAAAACCGAAGAAAATGAATAACAATGACAAATGGTTTGATAAAGAATGCAAAAATCTAAGAAATAAATTGAGAAACATGTCCAACCAAAAACATAGAGACCCGGAAAACCTGAGTCTACGCCTTCACTATGGTGAATCACTAAAACAATACAGAAATACGCTACGGAAAAAGAAGGAACAGCACGTCAGAAATCAGCTCAATGTAATTGAAGACTCCATAGACTCTAACCAATTCTGGGAAAATTGGAAAACACTAAACAAACAACAACACAAAGAATTATCTATCCAAAATGGAGATGTATGGGTAAACCACTTCTCCAATCTTTTTGGCTCTATAACGAAGAATAAAGAGCAAAAACATATACATGATCAAATACAAATCCTAGAATCAACTATTAAAGACTATCAGAACCCGCTGGATTCTCCAATTACATTGAATGAGTTACAGGACAAAATAAAAACACTCCAACCCAAAAAGGCCTGTGGTGTTGATGGTATCCTTAACTTCTTGATGATAGGGTGCAGAGTTTTCACTTAGGGAAAAATAGCGTGCGCAATTTCAACTTCGTGCTACTCATCCCCAGAATATAAGATATGCATATAATTAGTAGATTTGGATAGAAAACACTCTGAAGTTTCTAAAACTGTTTGAATCATATCTGTAAGTATAACAGAACTTATATAGCAGTCAAAACCCTGAGGACTAACTTTTTTATTGTTAAGTTCCTCTATGTTCAATGGATTGTTTTGGGCAAACCAGAATTCTAATCAGTAAATGCGCAGTTTCTACTGCTTCCACTGGATGTCGCCATTGTATGGAAAATGGTTAATGTTTTTTCTTAGTGAGGTGAAAAAGATATTGACCCGGAAGTGGAGTGACGTCGTTTGTTTATGTTTGAGATTTGGGCAAGACATGAAATGTTCCGTGAGTTTGTTGATATCCTGTATTGAAAACAGATTGACCTGTCTTCAATTTGATCGATTATTAACGTTTACAAATACCTTAAGCTGTATTACAAAAGTACTTTGAAATGTTTTGGCAAAGTTTAGAGGTAATTTTTTTTAGATATTGTGTCGTGATTTGTTCAAATTGAACGCTGTTTTTCCTGGTACAACGGCGCCAAATAAATGGACAATTTGGATATATATGGATGGAATTAATCGAACAAAAGGACCATTTGTGATGTTTATGGGACATATTGGAGTGCCAACAAAAGAATCTGGTCAAAGGTAATGCATGTTTTATATTTTATATTAGCGTTTTGAGTAGCGCTAGCATGGTTGAAATAGGCTACACTCTCTTGTTTACATTGGGCTATCATCAGATAATAGCATCTTATGCTTTCGCCGAAAAGACTTTTTGAAATCTGACATGTTGGCTGGATTCACAACGAGTGTAGCTTTAATTTGATATCTTATATGTGTGATTTAATCAAGTTTAATTTTATATAATTTTTTTGAATTTGGCGCTCTACATTTTGACATGGCTGTTGGGACGCAAGC
>NC_074671.1:9285024-9302524 GCF_029448725.1 Salvelinus fontinalis
TCCATTTCTAACATCTATCTCCATCTCTACCATCTCTCTCCATCTCTACCGTCTATCTCCATCTCTACCATCTCTCTCCATCTCCACCATCTCTCTCCATCTCTACCATCTCTCTCCATCTCTACCATCTCTACCATCTCTCTCCATCTCTACCATCTATCTCCATCTCTACCATCTCTACCATCTCTCTCCATCTCTCTCCATCTCTCTCCATCTCTACCATCTATCTCCATTTCTCTCCATCTCTCTCCATCTCTACCATCTATCTCCATCTCTCTCCATCTCTACCATCTCTACCATCTATCTCCATCTCTATCCATCTCTACCATCTATCTCCATCTCTCTCCATCTCTCTCCATCTCTACCATCTATCTCCATCTCTCTCCATCTCTCTCCATCTCTACCATCTATCTCCATCTCTCTCCATCTCTCTCCATCTCTACCATCTATCTCCATCTCTACCATCTCTCTCCATCTCTACCATCTATCTCCATCTCTCTCCATCTCTCTCCATCTCTACCATCTATCTCCATCTCTCTCCATCTCTACCATCTCTCTCCATCTCTACCATCTCTCTCCATCTCTCTCCATCTCTACCATCTCTCTCATCTCTCTCCATCTCCACTATCTCTCTCCATTTCTAACATCTATCTCCATCTCTACCATCTCTCTCCATCTCTACCGTCTATCTCCATCTCTACCATCTCTCTCCATCTCTCTCCATCTCCACCATCTCTCTCCATTTCTAACATCTATCTCCATCTCTACCATCTCTCTCCATCTCTACCGTCTATCTCCATCTCTACCATCTCTCTCCATCTCCACCATCTCTCTCCATCTCTACCATCTCTCTCCATCTCTACCATCTCTACCATCTCTCTCCATCTCTACCATCTATCTCCATCTCTCTCCATCTCTCTCCATCTCTACCATCTCTCTCCATCTCTACCATCTCTCTCCATCTCTACCATCTCCACCATCTCTCTCCATCTCTACCATCTCTCTCCATCTCTACCATCTCTCTCCATCTCTACCATCTCTCTCCATCTCTACCATCTATCTCCATCTCTCTCCATCTCTACCATCTCTCTCCATCTCTACCATCTCTCTCCATCTCTACCATCTCTCTCCATCTCTACCATCTATCTCCATCTCTTTCCATCTCCACCATCTCTCTCCATCTCTACCATCTCTCTCCATCTCTCTCCATCTCTACCATATCTCTCCATCTCTCTCCATCTCTCTCCATCTCTACCATATATCTCCATCTCTCTTGAGGATTGAATCCCAGCCTAAAGACCCATATGGCTTGGGACTACAGGTTTGGTTTGAATCCCAGCCTAAAGACCCATATGGCTTGGGACTACAGGTTTGGATTGAATCCCAGCCTAAAGACCCATATGGTTTGGGACTACAGGTTTGGATTGAATCCCAGCCTAAAGACCCATATGGTTTGGGACTACAGGTTTGGATTGAATCCCAGCCTAAAGACCCATATGACTTGGGACTACAGGTTTGGTTTGAATCCCTACCATCTATCTCTACCATCTATCTCCATCTCTACCATCTCTCTCCATCTCTACCATCTATCTCCATCGCTCTCCATCTCTATCATCTCTCTCCATCGCTCTCCATCTCTACCATCTATCTCCATCTATCTCCATCTATCTCCATCTCTATCATCTCTCTCCATCTCTATCATCTCTCTCCATCTCTACCATCTATCTCCATCTATCTCCATCTCTATCATCTCTCTCCATCTCTACCATCTCTCTCCATCTCTACCATCTATCTCCATCGCTCTCCATCTCTACCATCTCTCTCCATCTCTACCATCTATCTCCATCGCTCTCCATCTCTACCATCTCTCTCCATCTCTACCATCTCTCTCCATCTCTACCATCTCTCTCCATCTCTACCATCTATCTCCATCTCTACCATCTATCTCCATCTATCTCCATCTCTACCATCTCTCTCCATCTCTCTCCATCTCTACCATCTCTCTCCATCTCTACCATCTATCTCCATCGCTCTCCATCTCTACCATCTCTCTCCATCTCTACCATCTATTTCCATCGCTACCATCTCTACCATCTCTACCATCTATCTCCATCCCTCTCCATCCCTCTCCTTCTCTCTCTATAGCTCTCCATCTCTCTCCATCTTTTTCCATCCATCTCCATCGCTCTCCATCTCTACCATCTCTCTCCATCTCTACCATCTATCTCTATCGCTCTCCATCTATCTCCATCGCTCTCCATCTCTCTATCGCTCTCTATAGCTCTCCATCGCTCTCCATCTCTACCATCTCTCTCCATCTATCTCCATCTCTCTCCATCTTTCGCTATAGCTCTCCATCTATCTCCATCTCTCTCTATCGCTCTCCATCTCTACCATCTCTCTCCATATCTACCATCTATCTCCATCTCTCTCCATCTCTCTTCATCTCTCTCCATCTCTCTCCACAGCTCTCCATCTCTCTCCATCTCTCTCCATCACTCTCTCCATCTCTACCATCTCTACCATCTATCTCCATCTCTCTCTATAGCTCTCCATCTCTCTCTATAGTTCTCCATCTCTCTCCATCTCTTTCCATCTATCTCCATCTCTACCATTTGTAGGGCTCCCGAGTGGCGCAGCGGTCTAAGGCATTGCATCTCAGTGCTAGAAGCGTCACTACAGACCCTGGTTTGATTCCAGGCTGTATCACAACCAGCCGTGATTGGGAGTCCCATAGGACAGCGCACAATTGGCCCGGCGTCGTCCGGGTTAGGATTTGGCAGGGCTAGGCCGTCATTGTAAATGAGAATTTGTTCTTAAGTGAGTTGCCTAGTTACTGTGTGTGTGTGTAATTGGGGTTTCTGTCCTGTAGCTTACCGGAATGTTGACAAACAATTTCTCCATCTCCTCCGAGGACAGGAAGGTGGTAAGAGGTGCCATAAAATACTGGATGGGAAAAACACAGAGGTAGAAAAATAATTCCACTAAAACAGGAGAGGAAGTCAAGCAGTTTCTGGAAAATAATGATTTCAAGCACAACATACGTGATTTATCAGAACAATCCTAAAGCTGGAATCCTAATGGTGAAACTGTCACGTCCATTCACGATATTACAACAACAAAGTAGTTACTGGAAACAACTAAACGTGTTTTTGTACCCCATCGAACATCATTGCACGTGTGACAGAATAGCAGAATATGTCATTCAATTCCCCTACTGAGGATTAAATAGTATCTGCCTACATAAGGGACTATTTTATATAACGTCATGAGCGTAATAGTTCAGTATTAATTGGATTGTGAGTATACAGTGTGAAAGGGGAGGTATTTGCCAGTAACACCAGAGAGATAGGGGAGGTACTGTATTTGGCAGTAACACCAGAGAGATAGGGGAGGTACTGTATTTGGCAGGAACACCAGAGAGATAGGGGAGGTACTGTATTTGGCAGTAACACCAGAGAGATAGGGGAGGTACTGTATTTGGCAGGAACACCAGAGAGATAGGGGAGGTACTGTATTTGGCAGTAACACCAGAGAGATAGGGGAGGTATTGCATTTGGCAGTAACACCAGAGAGATAGGGGAGGTACTGTATTTGGCAGTAACACAAGAGAGATAGGGGAGGTACTGTATTTGGCAGTAACACCAGAGAGATAGGGGAGGTACTGTGTTTGGCAGTAACACCAGAGAGATAGGGGAGGTACTGTATTTGGCAGTAATACCTTCTCTATGGAGTCCAGAGTCTCTGTGTACTTCTCCTCAGTCTGCTTGATCTCTGTCAGACAGCAGCTCCTGATGTCCGGCTCTACCTGCTTCTGGAACGACTACACACACACACACACACACACACACACACACACACACACACACACACACACACACACACACACACACACACACACACACACACACACACACACACACACACACACACACACACACACACACATACAGACAGACAGCTGTCTAAGCAGAGCCTTCAGTATTAAATCATGGACACCATATGTGGGGTGTTTGACCTCCTGAGTAAGGGCACACAGAACTCCAACCAAAAACCACTAACAGTAGGTGTCACTCATAACACTGGAGTAGACAGCAGCTTAAGGTTGAGGAGAGAGGAGGAGAGAGAGAGAGAGAGAGAGAGAGAACAAGAGAGAGAGAGAGAGAGAAAGAGAGAGAGAGAGAGAACGAGAGAGAGAGAGAACGAGAGAGAGAGAGAGAGAGAGAGAGAGAGAGAGAGAGAGAGAGAGAGAGAGAGAGAGAGAGAGAGAGAGAGAGAGAGAGAGAGAGAGAGAGAACGAGAGAACGAGAGAACGGGAGACAGAGAGAGAGAGAGAACGAGAGAACGAGAGAGAGAGAGAGAGAGAGAACGAGAGAACGAGAGACAGAGAGAGAGAGAGAACGAGAGAACGAGAGACAGAGAGAGTGTGTGAGGGAGAGAATGTGAGACAGAGGGAGAGAGAAAAAGAGGGAGAACTAACCAGAGGAGGAGGGACGGCTTCAGCCTTCATCAGATCTTCATAGATCTCTCCTCCGTCTTCATCATCGTAGACACAGTCATAAAGATCCTCCTCATCCTCCACACCTTTCTCACTGTCACACACACAGGAAGGAGGAACACATTATCACACTATCTATAATGACACTATAATGACACTCATTATAACAACCCTCATTTGTCAAGAGGCACAAGACAGGAGAGATCATGAGGATATAAACAGTACAAAAATATGTTGAAAATGCGTGTTTTTGGTTGAAAATGTGTATTTTATTTGAAAAAACTTTGAAAATGTGTATTTTTTGGTTGAAAAGACGTTGAAAATGTGTATTTTCGGTTGAAAATGTGTATTTTTGGTTGAAAATGTGTATTTTTGGTTGAAAACGTCTTGTGCTCCCAGGGAACCCAGAGGTAAGGCGAGACATACTCAATCAGATCCACCAGATGGTTATAGATGTCCTCGTCTTCTTCTAGACTCTCCTCTGAAGGAAAAGGCCTTTTGGAACGAAAAAAGCACAAAATCAGCAACGGCTCAAAACATGTACTGAAACACAACATCATTTGATTTAGAAATTAAAATAAACACAAGAACTTACTTTATTCCAGTTTGTTCTGAAATCGAAGTGCTGGACAGTTTGGACAATGTGTCCATAACCTGCAATGAAAATGAATAGAAACGTTTTAGACTTGGTTACTGTAATTGAGTATATATATTAGTGTTGTACTTCTGTTGTTTAGTCAATAGAGGGCAGTGTTGCTCAATTGTACAATTATTACAGGACGAGACCTGTGGAAGAGTAGTAAATTATTTGAGTGATTAAATGACTTTCCAAAGTATTCCATACGGTTAAGAAAATGGTTTCTATTGCATAATTAATAGAAAGTAGTAATAATCATCCTAATATTTTTTCTCTCATTTCAGACCAAAATATTCTGTAAACACCAGCCTGAGCTGCTTGTAAATGAAGAAAAGGCAGTGACTCTGTCAGCTGCTACAGAATCACACAGTGTTCATAGGATGTCATCAATACAATTACAATAGGGAATTATCAGTGTGACCTCTGTTCAGTCTGCTGTCAATCACTATGCACAGAATAATCCATAACATTCAGTATTAAAAGGGACATTCAGTATTAAAGGGATACTTTGAGATTTTGGCATTAAGGCCCTTTTTAATCTACTCCCCCAATGTCAGATGAATTTGTGGATACCATTTTTATTTATCTGTGTCTAGCAGATACCCATAGACTTCCAATCACTAGGCTAACGCTAGTTAGCATTGGCTTGCGAAACTACCTCTTACTTCATACTGAACACAAATACATAAAATTGTATCCACGAGTTGATCTGACTCTGGGGAGGTAGATAAAAGGGCCAACATCCTGAAGTATCCCTTTAAGTCTAGTAATCATCAACCCCCAGCTTGAGTGTCAAAACAGAACACTGGAAATCATGTCTGTAACAGAAATGGAAAATATATACATATGCTTTACATTGTCTTAATCCCTCTAAATTGGGTATGAACTTTAGTGATCATACATTTCCCCATTACACTCCTTATTTGTATTCTATTTTTAATTAACCTTTATTTAACCTTTATTTAAACTTTAACTAGGCAGTCAGATAACCCGATAGAGAATTCCTGTAAGTAAACCATGGTACATTAATTACTAGATAAAAAAATAAAGCAAAGAAAGGAAAATCCAAAAAGACCAACGTAACGAACCAACAGCGTAAAAGTGGATGAAGAATAAAATCAATGATTGTATCTTTAACTTAATTAGTAGTGTTCGGCTCTGTGAGTCGATGAACATGTGATTGACAAGTATGACGTAATGACATGTAATTTCACGCTGAAGTGGTCAGTAATGACCTCTGTCCTTGACCGGATCGACTGAGAGTCTTTCTAACAGCATGCTAATGAGCCAAAATAACACTTTATACACTTTAACAGACATGTACTTATAGTGTCTTCATATGTCCTGTTAACTCATATGTTGTAGTTCCTATAGTGGGTTCATATGTCCTGTTAACTCATATGTTGTAGTTCCTATAGTGGGTTCATATGTCCTGTTAACTCATATGTTGTAGTTCCTATAGTGGCTTCATATGTCCTGTTAAATCATATGTTGTAGTTCCTATAGTGGCTTCATATGTCCTGTTAACTCATATGTTGTAGTTCCTATAGTGGCTTCATATGTCCTGTTAACTCATATGTTGTAGTTCCTATAGTGGCTTCATATGTCCTGTTAACTCATATGTTGTAGTTCCTATAGTGGCTTCATATGTCCTGTTAACTCATATGTTGTAGTTCCTATAGTGGCTTCATATGTCCTGTTAACTCATATGTTGTAGTTCCTATAGTGGCTTCATATGTCCTGTTAACTCATATGTTGTAGTTCCTATGGTGTCTTCATATGTCCTGTTAACTCATATGTTGTAGTTCCTATAGTGGCTTAATTTGTCTTGTTAACTCATATGTTGTAGTTCCTATGGTGGCTTCATATGTCCTGTTAACTCATATGTTGTAGTTCCTATGGTGGCTTCATATGTCCTGTTAACTCATATGTTGTAGTTCCTATAGTGGCTTCATATGTCCTGTTAACTCATATGTTGTAGTTCCTATGGAGGCTTCATATGTCCTGTTAACTCATATGTTGTAGTTCCTATGGAGGCTTCATATGTCCTGTTAACTCATATGTTGTAGTTCCTATAGTGGCTTCAAATGTCCTGTTAACTCATATGTGGTAGTTCCTATGGTGGCTTCATATGTCCTGTTAACTCATATGTTGTAGTTCCTATAGTGGCTTCAAATGTCTTGTTAACTCATATGTTGTAGTTCCTATAGTGGCTTAATTTGTCTTGTTAACTCATATGTTGTAGTTCCTATAGTGGCTTAATTTGTCTTGTTAACTCATATGTTGTAGTTCCTATAGTGGCTTCATATGTCCTGTTAACTCATATGTTGTAGTTCCTATAGTGGCTTCAAATGTCCTGTTAACTCATATGTTGTAGTTCCTATAGTGTCTTCATTTGTCCTGTTAACTCATATGTTGTAGTTCCTATAGTGGCTTCATATGTCCTGTTAACTCATATGTAGTAGTTCCTATAGTGGCTTCATATGTCCTGTTAACTCATATGTGGTAGTTCCTATAGTGGCTTCATATGTCCTGTTAACTCATATGTTGTAGTTCCTATAGTGGCTTCATATGTCCTGTTAACTCATATGTGGTAGTTCCTATAGTGGCTTCATATGTCCTGTTAACTCATATGTTGTAGTTCCTATAGTGGCTTCATATGTCCTGTTAACTCATATGTTGTAGTTCCTATAGTGGCTTCATATGTCCTGTTAACTCATATGTGGTAGTTCCTATAGTGGCTTCATATGTCCTGTTAACTCATATGTTGTAGTTCCTATAGTGGCTTCATATGTCCTTTTAACTCATATGTTGTAGTTCCTATGGTGGCTTCATATGTCCTGTTAACTCATATGTTGTCGTTCCTATAGTGTCTTCATATGTCCTGTTAACTCATATGTTGTAGTTCTTAGAGTGGCGTAACATATAGAAGTGTCAGTTAACTCATAAGTTGTAGTTCTTATATCAAATCAAATTGTATTGGTCACATACCCATGGTTAGCAGATGTTAATGCGAGTGTAGCAAAATGCTTGTGCTTCTAGTTCCAACAGTGCAGTAATATCTAACAATTCCCAACAACTACCAAATACACACAAATCTAACAATTCCCCAACAACTACCTAATACACACAAATCTAAAAGGGGTGAATGAGAATATGTACATATAAATATGGACTAGCGATGGCCGAGCAGCATAGGCAAGGGGCAGTAGATGGTATAAAATACAGTATATACTGTACATATGATATAAGTAATGTAAGATATGTAAACATTATTAAAGTGGCATTATTTAAAGTGACTAGGGATCCATTTATTAAAGTGTCCAGTGATTGGGTCTCAATGTAGACAGCCGCTTTTCTGAGTTAGTGATGGCTGTTTAGTAGTCTGATGGCATTGAGATAGAAGCTGTTTTTCAGTCTCTCTGTCCCAGCCTTGATGCACCTGTACTGACCTCGCCTTCTGGACGGTAGCGGGGTGAACAGGCAGTGGCTCAGGTGGTTGTTGTTCTTGATGATCTTTTCGGCCTTCCTGTGACTTCGGGCTCTGTAGGTGTCATGGAAGGCAGGTAGTTTTCCCCCAGTGATGGTGGTGCGGTCTGCACAACGTCTCTGGAGAGCTCTGTGGTTGCGGGCGGTGCATTTGCCGTACCAGGCTGTGATACAGCCCGACAGGATGCTCTCAATTGTGCATCTGTAAAGGTTTGACAGGGTTTTGGGTGACAAGCCAAATTTCTTCAGCCTCCTGAGGTCTGTGTGAGTGGACCATTTCAGTCTGTCTGTGATGTGTACACCGAGGAACTTAAAACTTTCCACCTTCTCCACTACTGTCCCGTGAATATGGATAGGGGGGTGCTCCCTCTGCTGTTTCCTGAAGTCCACGATCATCTCCTTTGTTTTGTTGACGTTGAGTGAGAGATTGTTTTCCTGACACCACACTCTGAGTGCCCTCACCTCCTCCCTGTAGGCTGTCTCGTCGTTGATGGTAATCAAGCCCACTACTGTTGTGTCGTCTGCAAACATGATGATTGAGTTGGAGGCGTGCATGGCCACGCAGTCGTGGGTGAACAGGAAGTACAGGAGGGGGCTGAGCACGCCTTGTGGGGCCCCCGTGTTGAGGATCAGCGTGGCGGGGGTGTTGTTGCCTACCTTCACAACTTGGGGTCGGAACCATCAGGAAGTCCAGGACTCACAGTCCAGTTGCACAGGGAGGGGTTGAGACCCAGGGCCCTGAGCTTAGTGATGAGCTTGGAGGGTATTATGGTGTTGAAGGCTGAGCTGTAGTCAATGAACAGCATTCTGACATAGGTATTCCTCTTGTCCAGATGGGATAGGGCAGTGTGCAGTGCGATGGTGATTGCGTCATCTGTGGACCCGTTGGGGCGGTATGCAAACTGAAGGGGGTCTAGGGTGGCCGGTAAGGTGGCAGTGATATGATCCTTGACTAGCCTCTCAAAGCACTTCATGATGAGAGAAGTGAGTGCTACGGGGCGGTAGTCATTTAGTTCAGTTACCTTTGTCTTCTTGGGTACATGAACAATGGTAGCAATCTTGAAGCATATGGGGACAACAGACTGGGTTAGGGAGCAATTAAATTTGTCCGTAAACACACCAGTCAGCTGGTCTGCGCATGCTCTGAGGACGCGGCTAGGGATGCCGTCTAGGCCAGCAGCCTTGTGAGGGTTAACACGTTTAAGTGTTTTACTCACGTCAGCCACTGAGAAGGAGAGGGGGGGAGGGACGCAGTCTTTGTTAGCGAGCAATGACGGTGGCACTGTATTATCCTCAAAGCGGGCAAAGACGTTGTTTAGTTTGTCTGGAAGCGTGACGTCGGTATCTGTGAAGTGGCTGTTTTTGTAGTCCGTGATTTCCTGTACACCCTGCCACATACATCTCGTGTCTGAGCCATTGAATTGCGACTCCACCTTGTCCCTGTACCGGCATTTCACTTGTTTGATTGCCTTGGAGGGAATAACTACACTGTTTAAATTCAGCCATATTCTCAGACCTCTTTCCATGGTTAAATGCGGTGGATCGCGCTTTCACTTTTGCACGAATGCCGCCATCCATCCACGGTTTCTGGTTAGGGTAGGTTTTAATAGTCACAGTGGGTACAACATCTCCTATACACTTCTTTATAAACACACTCACCGAGTCAGCGTATAGATCAATGTTGTTCCCTGAGTCAGCGTATAGATCAATGTTGTTCCCCGAGTCAGCGTATAGATCAATGTTGTTCCCTGAGTCAGCGTATAGATCAATGGTGTTCCCTGAGTCAGCGTATAGATCAATGGTGTTCCCTGAGTCAGCGTATAGATCAATGTTGTTCTCTGAGTCAGCGTATAGATCAATGTTGTTCCCTGAGTCAGCGTATAGATCAATGGTGTTCCCTGAGTCAGCGTATAGATCAATGGTGTTCCCTGAGTCAGCGTATAGATCAATGGTGTTCCCTGAGTAAGCGTATAGATCAATGGTGTTCCCTGAGTCAGCGTATAGATCAATGTGTTCCCTGAGTCAACGTATAGATCAATGGTGTTCCCTGAGTCAGCGTATAGATCAATGGTGTTCCCTGAGTCAACGTATAGATCAATGGTGTTCCCTGAGTCAACGTATAGATCAATGGTGTTCCCTGAGTCAGGGTATAGATCAATGGTGTTCCCTGAGTCAACGTATAGATCAACGTTGTTCCCAGAGTCAGCGTATAGATCAATGGTGTTCCCTGAGTCAGGGTATAGATCAATGTTGTTCCCTGAGTCAGGGTATAGATCAATGGTGTTCCCTGAGTCAGGGTATAGATCAATGGTGTTCCCTGAGTCAGGGTATAGATCAATGGTGTTCCCTGAGTCAGGGTATAGATCAATGGTGTTCCCTGAGTCAGGGTATAGATCAATGGTGTTCCCTGAGTCAGGGTATAGATCAATGGTGTTCCCTGAGTCAACGTATAGATCAATGTTGTTCCCTGAGTCAGAGTATAGATCAATGTTGTTCCCTGAGTCAGGGTATAGATCAATGGTGTTCCCTGAGTCAGGGTATAGATCAATGTTGTTCCCTGAGTCAGGGTATAGATCAATGTTGTTCCCTGAGGCTGACTGGAACATATTCCAGTCCGCGTGATCAAAAGAATCTTGGAGTGTGGCTTTCGATTGGTCAGACCAGCATTGAATGGTTCTCGTCACTGGTACATCCTGTTTGAGTTTCTGCCTATAAGCCGAGACGAGCAAGATGGCGTCGTGGTCTTATTTGCTGAAGGGAGGGCGGGGGAGGGTTTTGTATGCTTCACGGAAGTTAGAGTAGCAGAGGTCAAGATTATTGGCCCTATGTGTCGTGCCCATCAATGTGCTGATGAAATTTAGGTAACATTGATCTCAAATTTGCTTTAGGAATACCAGGACAGAGGACAGAGGCCACATCAGGCCATAGGAATACCAGAATAGAGGCCACATCAGGCCATAGGAATACCAGGACAGAGGACAGAGGCCACATTAGGCCATAGGAATACCAGGACAGAGAACAGAGGCCACCTCAGGCCATAGGAATACCAGGACAGATATCACAGTCAAGGGAAACAGCCTCATGTAATCTGCAGTAGGAGTACAGCCTCATGTAATCTGCAGTAGGAGTACAGCCTCATGTAATCTGCAGTAGGAGTACAGCCTCATGTAATCTGCACTAAGGGAAACAGCCTCATGTAATCTACAGTAGGGGAAACAGCCTCATGTAATCTGCAGTAAGGGAAACAGCCTCATGTAATCTGCAGTAAGGGAAACAGCCTCATGTAATCTGCAGTAAGGGAAACAGCCTCATGTAATCTGTAGTAAGGGAAACAGCCTCATGTAATCTGTAGTAAGGGAAACAGCCTCATGTAATCTGCAGTAATGGAAACAGCCTCATGTAATCTGCAGTAAGGGAAACAGCCTCATGTAATCTGCACTAAGGGAAACAGCCTCATGTAATCTGCAGTAGGGGAAACAGCCTCATGTAATCTGCAGTAATGGAAACAGCCTCATGTAATCTGCAGTAAGGGAAACAGCCTCATGTAATCTGCAGTAAGGGAAACAGCCTCATGTAATCTGCAGTAATGGAAACAGCCTCATGTAATCTGCAGTAGGGGAAACAGCCTCATGTAATCTGCAGTAAGGGAAACAGCCTCATGTAATCTGCAGTAAGGGAAACAGCCTCATGTAATCTGTAGTAAGGGAAACAGCCTCATGTAATCTGCAGTAAGGGAAACAGCCTCATGTAATCTGCAGTAAGGGAAACAGCCTCATGTAATCTGCAGTAAGGGAAACAGCCTCATGTAATCTGCAGTAAGGGAAACAGCCTCATGTAATCTGCAGTAGGGGAAACAGCCTCATGTAATCTGCAGTAGGGGAAACAGCCTCATGTAATCTGCAGTAGGGGAAACAGCCTCATGTAATCTGCAGTAAGGGAAACAGCTTTATGTAATCTGCAGTAAGGGAAACAGCTTTATGTAATCTGCACTAAGGGAAACAGCCTCATGTAATCTGCAGTAAGGGAAACAGCCTCATGTAATCTGCAGTAAGGGAAACAGCCTCATGTAATCTGTAGTAAGGGAAACAGCCTCATGTAATCTGCAGTAAGGGAAACAGCCTCATGTAATCTGCAGTAAGGGAAACAGCCTCATGTAATCTGCAGTAAGGGAAACAGCCTCATGTAATCTGCAGTAAGGGAAACAGCCTCATGTAATCTGCAGTAGGGGAAACAGCCTCATGTAATCTGCAGTAGGGGAAACAGCCTCATGTAATCTGCAGTAGGGGAAACAGCCTCATGTAATCTGCAGTAAGGGAAACAGCTTTATGTAATCTGCAGTAAGGGAAACAGCTTTATGTAATCTGCACTAAGGGAAACAGCCTCATGTAATCTGCAGTAAGGGAAACAGCCTCATGTAATCTGCAGTAAGGGAAACAGCCTCATGTAATCTGCACTAAGGGAAACAGCCTCATGTAATCTGCAGTAAGGGAAACAGCCTCATGTAATCTGCAGTAAGGGAAACAGCCTCATGTAATCTGCAGTAAGGGAAACAGCCTCATGTAATCTGAAGTAAGGGAAACAGCCTCATGTAATCTGCACTAAGGGAAACAGCCTCATGTAATCTGCAGTAAGGGAAACAGCCTCATGTAATCTGCAGTAGGAGTACAGCCTCATGTAATCTGCAGTAGGGGAAACAGCTTTATGTAATCTGCAGTAAGGGAAACAGCTTTATGTAATCTGCAGTAATGGAAACAGCCTCATGTAATCTGCAGTAGGGGAAACAGCCTCATGTAATCTGCAGTAAGGGAAACAGCCTCATGTAATCTGCAGTAGGGGAAACAGCCTCATGTAATCTGCAGTAGGGGAAACAGCCTCATGTAATCTGTAGTAGGGGAAACAGCCTCATGTAATCTGCAGTAGGGGAAACAGCCTCATGTAATCTGCAGTAAGGGAAACAGCCTCATGTAATCTGCAGTAAGGGAAACAGCCTCATGTAATCTGCAGTAAGGGAAACAGCCTCATGTAATCTGTAGTAAGGGAAACAGCCTCATGTAATCTGTAGTAAGGGAAACAGCCTCATGTCATCTGCAGTAGGAGAAACAGCCTCATGTAATCTGCAGTAAGGGAAACAGCCTCATGTAATCTGCAGTAATGGAAACAGCCTCATGTAATCTGCAGTAGGGGAAACAGCCTCATGTAATCTGCAGTAAGGGAAACAGCCTCATGTAATCTGCAGTAATGGAAACAGCCTCATGTAATCTGCAGTAGGGGAAACAGCCTCATGTCATCTGCAGTAGGAGAAACAGCCTCATGTAATCTGCAGTAAGGGAAACAGCCTCATGTAATCTGCAGTAGGGGAAACAGCCTCATGTAATCTGCAGTAAGGGAAACAGCCTCATGTAATCTGCAGTAAGGGAAACAGCCTCATGTAATCTGTAGTAAGGGAAACAGCCTCATGTAATCTGCAGTAAGGGAAACAGCCTCATGTAATCTGCAGTAAGGGAAACAGCCTCATGTAATCTGCAGTAAGGGAAACAGCCTCATGTAATCTGTAGTAAGGGAAACAGCCTCATGTAATCTGCAGTAAGGGAAACAGCCTCATGTAATCTGCAGTAGGGGAAACAGCCTCATGTAATCTGTAGTAAGGGAAACAGCCTCATGTAATCTGCAGTAGGAGTACAGCCTCATGTAATCTGCAGTAAGGGAAACAGCCTCATGTAATCTGCAGTAAGGGAAACAGCCTCATGTAATCTGCAGTAAGGGAAACAGCCTCATGTAATCTGCAGTAAGGGAAACAGCCTCATGTAATCTGCAGTAAGGGAAACAGCCTCATGTAATCTGCAGTAAGGGAAACAGCCTCATGTAATCTGCACTAAGGGAAACAGCCTCATGTAATCTGCACTAAGGGAAACAGCCTCATGTAATCTGCAGTAAGGGAAACAGCCTCATGTAATCTGCACTAAGGGAAACAGCCTCATGTAATCTGCAGTAAGGGAAACAGCTTTATGTAATCTGCACTAAGGGAAACAGCCTCATGTAATCTGCAGTAAGGGAAACAGCCTCATGTAATCTGCAGTAAGGGAAACAGCCTCATGTAATCTGCAGTAAGGGAAACAGCCTCATGTAATCTGCAGTAAGGGAAACAGCCTCATGTAATCTGCAGTAAGGGAAACAGCCTCATGTAATCTGCAGTAAGGGAAACAGCCTCATGTAATCTGCAGTAAGGGAAACAGCCTCATGTAATCTGCAGTAGGGGAAACAGCCTCATGTAATCTGCAGTAGGGGAAACAGCCTCATGTAATCTGCAGTAGGGGAAACAGCCTCATGTAATCTGCAGTAAGGGAAACAGCTTTATGTAATCTGCAGTAAGGGAAACAGCTTTATGTAATCTGCACTAAGGGAAACAGCCTCATGTAATCTGCAGTAAGGGAAACAGCCTCATGTAATCTGCAGTAAGGGAAACAGCCTCATGTAATCTGCACTAAGGGAAACAGCCTCATGTAATCTGCAGTAAGGGAAACAGCCTCATGTAATCTGCAGTAAGGGAAACAGCCTCATGTAATCTGCAGTAAGGGAAACAGCCTCATGTAATCTGAAGTAAGGGAAACAGCCTCATGTAATCTGCACTAAGGGAAACAGCCTCATGTAATCTGCAGTAAGGGAAACAGCCTCATGTAATCTGCAGTAGGAGTACAGCCTCATGTAATCTGCAGTAGGGGAAACAGCTTTATGTAATCTGCAGTAAGGGAAACAGCTTTATGTAATCTGCAGTAATGGAAACAGCCTCATGTAATCTGCAGTAGGGGAAACAGCCTCATGTAATCTGCAGTAATGGAAACAGCCTCATGTAATCTGCAGTAAGGGAAACAGCCTCATGTAATCTGCACTAAGGGAAACAGCCTCATGTAATCTGCAGTAGGGGAAACAGCCTCATGTAATCTGCAGTAAGGGAAACAGCCTCATGTAATCTGCAGTAAGGGAAACAGCCTCATGTAATCTGCAGTAAGGGAAACAGCCTCATGTAATCTGCAGTAGGGGAAACAGCCTCATGTAATCTGTAGTAAGGGAAACAGCCTCATGTAATCTGTAGTAAGGGAAACAGCCTCATGTAATCTGCAGTAGGGGAAACAGCCTCATGTAATCTGTAGTAGGGGAAACAGCCTCATGTAATCTGCACTAAGGGAAACAGCCTCATGTAATCTGCACTAAGGGAAACAGCCTCATGTAATCTGCAGTAGGGGAAACAGCCTCATGTAATCTGCAGTAAGGGAAACAGCCTCATGTAATCTGCAGTAGGGGAAACAGCCTCATGTAATCTGCAGTAGGGGAAACAGCCTCATGTAATCTGTAGTAGGGGAAACAGCCTCATGTAATCTGCAGTAGGGGAAACAGCCTCATGTAATCTGCAGTAAGGGAAACAGCCTCATGTAATCTGCAGTAAGGGAAACAGCCTCATGTAATCTGCAGTAAGGGAAACAGCCTCATGTAATCTGTAGTAAGGGAAACAGCCTCATGTAATCTGTAGTAAGGGAAACAGCCTCATGTCATCTGCAGTAGGAGAAACAGCCTCATGTAATCTGCAGTAAGGGAAACAGCCTCATGTAATCTGCAGTAATGGAAACAGCCTCATGTAATCTGCATTAGGGGAAACAGCCTCATGTAATCTGCAGTAAGGGAAACAGCCTCATGTAATCTGCAGTAATGGAAACAGCCTCATGTAATCTGCAGTAGGGGAAACAGCCTCATGTCATCTGCAGTAGGAGAAACAGCCTCATGTAATCTGCAGTAAGGGAAACAGCCTCATGTAATCTGCAGTAGGGGAAACAGCCTCATGTAATCTGCAGTAAGGGAAACAGCCTCATGTAATCTGCAGTAAGGGAAACAGCCTCATGTAATCTGTAGTAAGGGAAACAGCCTCATGTAATCTGCAGTAAGGGAAACAGCCTCATGTAATCTGCAGTAAGGGAAACAGCCTCATGTAATCTGCAGTAAGGGAAACAGCCTCATGTAATCTGTAGTAAGGGAAACAGCCTCATGTAATCTGCAGTAAGGGAAACAGCCTCATGTAATCTGCAGTAGGGGAAACAGCCTCATGTAATCTGTAGTAAGGGAAACAGCCTCATGTAATCTGCAGTAGGAGTACAGCCTCATGTAATCTGCAGTAAGGGAAACAGCCTCATGTAATCTGCAGTAAGGGAAACAGCCTCATGTAATCTGCAGTAAGGGAAACAGCCTCATGTAATCTGCAGTAAGGGAAACAGCCTCATGTAATCTGCAGTAAGGGAAACAGCCTCATGTAATCTGCACTAAGGGAAACAGCCTCATGTAATCTGCACTAAGGGAAACAGCCTCATGTAATCTGCACTAAGGGAAACAGCCTCATGTAATCTGCAGTAAGGGAAACAGCCTCATGTAATCTGCACTAAGGGAAACAGCCTCATGTAATCTGTAGTAAGGGAAACAGCCTCAAGTAATCTGCACTAAGGGAAACAGCCTCATGTAATCTGCACTAAGGGAAACAGCCTCATGTAATCTGCAGTAGGGGAAACAGCCTCATGTAATCTGCAGTAGGGGAAACAGCCTCATGTAATCTGCAGTAGGAGTACAGCCTCATGTAATCTGCAGTAGGGGAAACAGCCTCATGTAATCTGCAGTAGGGGAAACAGCCTCATGTAATCTGCAGTAAGGGAAACAGCCTCATGTAATCTGCAGTAAGGGAAACAGCCTCATGTAATCTGCAGTAAGGGAAACAGCCTCATGTAATCTGCACTAAGGGAAACAGCCTCATGTAATCTGCACTAAGGGAAACAGCCTCATGTAATCTGCAGTAGGGGAAACAGCCTCATGTAATCTGCAGTAGGGGAAAC
Organism: Salvelinus fontinalis; assembly: GCF_029448725.1. NCBI lineage: Eukaryota > Metazoa > Chordata > Actinopteri > Salmoniformes > Salmonidae > Salvelinus > Salvelinus fontinalis. The sequence continues at coordinate 9,302,516 of NC_074671.1, forward strand.
AGCCTCATG
>NC_074671.1:9305024-9317524 GCF_029448725.1 Salvelinus fontinalis
CATCCCCATGAACTGCCCAATGAAAATATTGGCTCTCTCTAATTTTCTCCTTCTCTCTTTCTTTCTCTCGGAGGACCTGGGCCCTAGGACCATGCGTCGGGACTGCCGCCCGTGGTGACTCCTTGCTGTCCCCAGTCCGCCTGGCCTTGCTGCTATTCCAGTTTCAGCTGTTCTGCCTGCGGTTATGGAACCGCCACCTGTCCCAGACCTGTTGTTTTTGAACTCTTAATGATCAGCTATGAAAAGCCAACTGAAAATTATTCATGATTATTATTTGACCATGCTTGTCACTTATGAACATTTTTGAACATCTTGGCATAGTTCTGTTATAATCTCCACCCGGCACAGCCAGAAGAGGACTGGCCACCCCTCATAGCCTGGTTCCTCTCTAGGTTTCTTCCTAGGTTTTGGCCTTTCTAGGGAGTTTTTCCTAGCCACCGTGCTTCTACACCTGCATTCTAGCTGTTTGGGGTTTTAGGCTGGGTTTCTGTACAGCACTTCGAGATATTATCTGATGTACGAAGGGCTATATAAAATAAAATTGATTGATTGATTGAAAATATAATTGGCCAAGAACTGAACTATTGTGACCAATCAGTTCACGCCTCATTATTGCCATAATACCTCATAAGCAAATAGGGTTGTTTGGATAAATGTCCAGATAGCAGATTGGATTGACACGCACGTCTTATATTTATGTTTTAAGCATTTAGTAGGTGCTTTTATCCAGCGTGACTTACAGTAGTGAGTGAATACAATTTTCATACTGGTCCCCTGTAGGAATCAAAAGCATAACCTGACGTTGCAAGCACCATGCTTTACCACCTGAGCCTCATTTGACTCTCTCCCTCACTCTTCTATTGTCTATTTCTCTCCCTATCTATCATTTTTTCACTAATTTACATTTACATTACATTTAAGTCATTTAGCAGATGCTCTTATCCAGAGCGACTTACAAATTGGTGCATTTACTATTCCTCTCTCTCTCCCCCAGCCCTTCTCCCTCTCTCAATTAAATGTAAGGGGATTTGTTGGCATGGTAAACATATGCTTACATTGCCAAAGCAACTGAAATAGATAATAAAGAATAAAGAATTTACTGTAAACATTACACTGACAAAAGTTCCAAAGGAATAGAGACATTTTGAAATGTCATAGTATGTATATATACAGTGTTGTAACCATGTGCAAATAGTTAAAGTACAAAAGGGAAAATAAATTAACATAAATATGGGTTGTATTTACAACAGGTAATAAATTGTGCTGCTGTGTTGGTACACTGTGGTATTTCACCCAGTAGATATGGAAGTTTATCAACATTGGGTTTGTTTTTGAGTTCTTTGTAGGTCTGTGTAATCTGAGGGAAATATGTGTCTCTAATATGGTCATACATTGGGCAGGAGGTTAGGAAGTGCAGCTCAGTTTCCACCTCATTTTGTGGGAAGTGTGCACATAGCCTGTCTTCTCTTGAGAGCCAGGTCGGTCTTCGGCGGCCTTTCTCAATAGCAAGGCTATGCTCACTGAGTCTGTACATAGTCAAATATTTCCATAATTTTGTGTCAGTCACAGTGGTCAGGTATTCTACCACTGTGTACTCTCTGTTTAGGGACAAATAGCATTCAGGTTTGCTCTGTTTTTTTGTAAAATCTTTCCAATGTGTCAAGTAATTATCTTTTTGTATTCTCGTGATTTGGTTGGGTCTAGTGTTGCTGTCCTGGAGCTCTGTGGGGTGTGTTTGTGTTTGTGAATGGAGCCCCAGGACCAGCTTGCTTAGGGGACTCTTCTCCAGATTCATCTCTCTGTAGGTGATGGCTTTGTTATGGAAGGTTTGGGAAAAACTTCCTTTTAGGTGGTTGTAGAATTTAACAGATCTTTTCTGGATTTTGATAATTAGCAGATATCGGTATCTGCATGCATTAATTTGGTGTTTTATGTTGTACACAGATGATATGTTTGCAGAATTCTGACTTCAGATTCTAGTAGGGTGAGGCCGGGTGCTGCAGACTGTTCTAGTGCCCTCGCCAATTTGTTGATATATATGTTGAAGAGGATGGGGCTTAAGCTGCATCCCTGTCTTAACCTCTGGCCTTGTTGTTTGTGTAAATGGATTTTGTAATGTTGTATGTCCCCCCCCCCCCCCCCCCCCACAACACTTTCCATCAATTTGTATACCAGGCCCTCTTTCCAAAATGAGTCCAATGTTTATTTGAAATCAACAAAGCATGAGAAGACTTTGCATTTCTTTTGGTTTCTTTATTTGTCAATTAGGGTGTGCAGGGTGAATACGTGGTCTGTAATTTGGTAAAAAGCCAATTTGACATTTTCTCAGTATATTGTTTTTGCTGAGGAAATGTACGAGTCTGCTGTTAATGATAATGCAGAGGACTTTCTCAAGGTTGCTGTTGACACATATTCCACGGTAGTTATTGGGGTCAAATTTGTCTCCACTTTTGTGGATTGGGGTGATCAGTCCTTGGTTCCAAATATTGGGGAAGATACCAGAGCTGAGGATCATGTTAACGAGTTTAAGTATAGCAAGTTGGAATTTGTGGTCTGTATATTTTATCATTTCATTGAGGATACCATCAACCCCACAGGCCATTTGAGGTTGGAAGGTTTTTATTTTGTCCTGTAGTTCATTCAATGTAATTGGAGAATCCAATGGGTTCTGGTAGAATAGTTGATTCTAAGGTTTGTATTTGATCATGTATATGTTTTTGCTGTTTGTTTTTTGTTATAGAGCCAAAAAGATAGAAGTTATATATCCATACATCTCTGATTTGAATAGATATCTCTGCGTGTTGTTGTTTGTTTAGAGTTTTACAATTTTCCCAGAACTAGTTTGATTCTATGGATTCTTCAATTACATTGAGCTGATCTCTGACATGCCGTTCCTTGTATTTCCGTAGAGTATTTCTGTATTGTTTTCGTGATTCACCATAGTGGAGGCATAGAGTCAGGTTTTCTGTATTGTTTTCGTGATTCACCTTAGTGGAGGCATAGACTCCAGGTTTTCTGGGTCTCTATGTTTTCACAGGTTTCTCAATTTATTTCTTAGGTTTTTGCAATCTTCATCAAACCATTTCTAATTGTTGTTCATTTTCTTCTGTTTTCTGCTTGAAATGTTTAGATTTGACAGGGAAGCTGAGAGGTCAAATATACTGTTTAGGTTTTCTACTGCCAAATTTACACCTTCACTATTACTGTGAAGCATTTTGTCCAGGAAATTGTCTAGAAGGGATTGCATTTGTTGTTGCCAAATAGTTTTTTGGTAGATTGCCACACTATTTTCCTTCTATCTATGGCATTTCTCAATACTATTCAGTTCCTTTGGCTTTGATGCCTCAAGACTGAGCAAAACTCTGTTCAAGTAGAGTGTGATTTTGCTGTGATCTGATAGCGATGTCAGTGGACTGACTGTGAACGCTCTAAGAGACTCTGGGTTGAGGTCAGTGATAAAGTAGTCTACAGTGCTACTGCCAAGAGATGAGCTATAGGTGTACCTACTATAGGAGTCCCCTCGAAGCCTAACATTGACTATGCACATACCCAGCCGTGCGACAGAGCTGCAGGAGTTGTGACCCATTTTTGTTGGTTATGTTGTCGTAGTTGTACCTAGGGGGGCATATGGGGGAGGGATTGCTGTCACCTCCAGGTAGGTGTTTGTCGCCCTATGTGCTGAGAGTGTCAGGTTCTTGTCCAGTTCTGGCATTTAGTTCGCCACAGACTATTTCATGTCCCTGGGTCTAGATATGGCTGATCTCCCCCTCTAGAATGGAGAAGCTGTCATTGTTAAAGTATGGGGATTCTATTGGGGGGATTTAGTAGGTAGCACACATGAGGACATTCTTCTCTTTTGAGATAATTTCCTTACTAATTTCTAGCCAGATCTCTCTCACTGTCCCTCTCCACCCTCCCCTCCCTCTCTCTCTGTCCCTCTCCACCCTCCACTCCCTCTCTCTCTGTCTATGTCCTTCTCCCCCCCCCTCCCTCTCTCTCTGTCCCTCTCCACCCTCCCCTCCCTCTCTCTCTGTCCCTCTCCACCCTCCCCTCCCTCCCTCTCTCACTCTCTCTCTCGCTCTCTCTCTCTCCGCCCTCTCCCCCCTCTCTCTGTCCCTCTCCACCCTCCCCTCCCTCTCTCTCTGTCCCTCCACCCTCCCCCCTCTCTCTCTGTCCCTCTCCCCCCCTTTCTCTCTCTCTGTCCCTCTCCACTCTCCCCTCCCTCTCTCTCCCTCACCCCCTTTCTCTCTCTCTCTCTGTCCCTCTCCGCCCCCTCTCTCTCTCTCTCTGTCCCTCTCCGCCCCCCCCCCTCTCTCTCTGTCCATCTCCACCCTCCCCTCCCTCCCCTCTCTCTCTCTCTGTCCCTCTCCATCTCTCCCCTCCCTCTCTCTCTGTCCCTCTCCACCCTCCCCTCCCTCTCTCTCTGTCCCTCCACCCTCCCCCCTCTCTCTCTGTCCCTCTCCCCCCCTCTCTCTCTGTCCCTCTCCCTCACCCCCTTTCTCTCTCTCTCTGTCCCTCTCCGCCCCCTCTCTCTCTGTGTCCCTCTCCGCCCCCCCCCCCCTCTCTCTCTGTCCATCTCCACCCTCCCCTCCCTCCTCTCTCTCTCTATGTCCCTCTCCACTCTCCCCTCCCTCTCTCTCCCTCACCCCCTTTCTCTCTCTCTCTCTCTCTGTCCCTCTCCGCCCCCTCTCTCTCTCTCTCTCTGTCCCTCTCCACCCCCCCCTCTCTCTCTGTCCATCTCCACCCTCCCTCCCTCTCTCCCCCCTTCTCTCTCTCTCTCTGTCCCTCTCCACCCTCACCTCCCTCTCTCTCCCTCTCTCCCTCGCGCTGGGATGTGATAAGCTAAAAACTCCATCCCGTTTGACACCTAAAGGTCAAAGACAAGGGTGACACCGCTGCCAAGGTGCATCCCAGAATCCCCACTGACTCCGACTACCCTTGGAGCTGTTGAGATCATTTCCTTATTCATTTCTAGCCAGATCTCTCTCTCTCTCTCCCTTTCTTTGTCTCTATCTCTCTCTCTCTCTCTCTCCCTTTCTTTGTCTCTATATCTCTCTCTCTCTCCGCCTCCCTTTCTTTGTCTCTATATCTCTCTCTCGTGCTGGGATGTGAGAAGCTTAAAACCAAAAACACACACACTCCAACAACATCCATTCATGGCCAAAGGCAGCTACACTGCGCACGCACGCACGCACGCACACACGCACACACACACACACGCACGCACACACGCACACACACACACACACACACACACACACACACACACACACACACACACACACACACACACACACACACACACACACACACATCAGTGCCAAGCCATTATATTAGTCTGAGGTAGTAAAGCTGTTAACAGCATCTCAGAGGGCTTGTCACAGAACTGAAGAAGGAACCATATGATGATCTCTAAACCAAAATGCAGACATGAATATCATCTTTCTCCTCTCTGTGAAACTTCAACCACCTCTCAACAAGACCTCTCTCCCTGCACCGTACAACAACTACACCACTTCCTTATTCAATACCACAAACAGACATCACAGTTTTAGTTCTCAAAGTACAACACCACCACAAACAGTAGAAAGTCTCACCCTTTCACGAAATCAAACAACACAATGTCAACCCTTTGACACAGTCGAGCACCAAAGGGGATCACAGTCAAGATGTCTAGACTCTACTGTCAGCTTCAGTGTTATCACAGTCAAGGTGCTGGTCTCTACTGTCAGCTTCAGTGTGAACACAGTCAAGGTGCCTGGTCTCTACTGTCAGCTTCAGTGTGAACACAGTCAAGGTGCTGGTCTCTACTGTCAGCTTCAGTGTGAACACAGTCAAGGTGCTGGTCTCTACTGTCAGCTTCAGTGTGAACACAGTCAAGGTGCTGGATTCTACTGTCAGCTTCAGTGTTATCACAGTCAATGTGCTGGTCTCTACTTTCAGCTTCAGTGTGAACACAACACACTCCCCCTCTAAAGTTTATGACTGAGTCCCACATTACCTCCAAATCCCTCCAGAGTGCACTACCCAGGGCTGTGGTCCAAATAGTGCACTATATAGGTGATAGGGTTCCGTTTGGGATGCAGCCTATCTCTTACTGTATAAGTGTGTAAGTAGGACTGATCACAGTCAAAACACTACCCCTCCTCTTCCTCTCAGATCCACATTAGGGCTTAAGGGGCCAGGGTCTAGGGGATGGGGGGTAGAGGGCTAGGGGCTGATGGCTAGTTTGGGGTTCAGGGTAAGCGTGTTAGTAAGACTCGGTACACAGTAGGTTTTGGAATTCTGTCTTTTTTTCTTTCTTTTTTTAGAACAAATTCTCATTGACAATGACAGCCTACCAGGGAACAGTGGGTTAACTGCCTTGTTCAGGGGCAGAACGACAGATTTATAACTTGTCAGCTCGGGGATTTGATCTTGCAACCTTCCGGTTACTAGTCCAACGCTCTAACCACTATTCTACCTGCCACCCCATCTGTATTTGCATGTGGAGCCCTGGAATCATCCTCTCCCTTTCATCTCATTCTAATCTCTTATCTCATCTGCATAACTGCTACATAATCCATGTAACCGTGGCAATATATTGTTGTTGTTCCAGACATGACTGGCAACCTGTAACCAATGAGAAGATCCAGCCTGGTGATTGGCTCATGGCTCTGAGGTTGTTGCTTGGAGATGACGCTAGGTATTGTAGTACAGTTCATCAGTCCCCAAACAGGAAGCTGACAGTAACCAGTGTCATTGACATTGACATTATCACAGTAAAATGATCTCAAAGACATAGTGTAGCATCTACTCTATGCATCCCCATGTCCTCTAGTTCATTCCCTTACCTGTCTAATTCCCCTTCCAAACTCATGATTGAAATACTATCCCACGTTTTACACTCCTCTGCAGGATAATGTCAAACAAATGGTACAACTGGTTTCTCAGAGGGGCCTGTTGGGTGAAAATATGGTCTAAGACTTTAGCCCCAAGCGACGTTACCGTACTTCTGTTTCAGAGCCGCAAGAATTCAGCTTCCGGTAGATGTAGACAAGACTGACATCATAAGAGTTAGCATCCTGAACACATTATAAATATATATATCATATCCTTAACGTTCAGTACAGTAGAAATCCATATGTACATTCCTGTATGGTTGCCAGTCCTATAGGAGTCTTTGATCCTGTAGTATTGAGTATGAGTGGAGAGCCCAGAGGCCCATGTGTCTGAAAGAGATGATGGGCCGGCTAAGTGGCTAAGTGGATCCCAATAGGTCCAATATATGGACTGCAAGGTGACATCACAGAGTCAAAAACAAGTGCAGAGTGTTATGTTGAAGTCTACATCTAGTCTTTCTCGGCAGGCTCAGGGCGCTCCAGGCTCAGGGCGCTCCAGGCTCAGGGCGCTCCAGGCTCAGGGCGCTCCAGGCTCAGGGCGCTCCAGGCTCAGAGAGCTCCAGGCTCAGAGAGCTCCAGGCTCAGGGCGCTCCAGGCTCAGGGCGCTCCAGGCTCAGGGAGCTCCAGGCTCAGGGCGCTCCAGGCTCAGGGAGCTCCAGGCTCAGGGCGCTCCAGGCTCAGAGAGCTCCAGGCTCAGGGCGCTCCACGCTCAGGGCGCTCCAGGCTCAGAGAGCTCCAGGCTCAGGGAGCTCCAGGCTCAGGGCGCTCCAGGCTCAGGGCGCTCCAGGCTCAGAGAGCTCCAGGCTCAGGGCGCTCCAGGCTCAGAGAGCTCCAGGCTCAGGGCGCTCCAGGCTCAGGGCGCTCCAGGCTCAGAGAGCTCCAGGCTCAGGGCGCTCCACGGTCAGGGCGCTCCAGGCTCAGGGCGCTCCACGCTCAGGGCGCTCCACGCTCAGGGCGCTCCAGGCTCAGAGAGCTCCAGGCTCAGGGCGCTCCAGGCTCAGGGCGCTCCAGGCTCAGAGAGCTCCAGGCTCAGAGAGCTCCAGGCTCAGGGCGCTCCAGGCTCAGGGCGCTCCACGCTCAGGGCGCTCCAGGCTCAGGGCGCTCCAGGCTCAGAGAGCTCCAGGCTCAGAGAGCTCCAGGCTCAGAGAGCTCCAGGCTCAGGGCGCTCCAGGCTCAGGGCGCTCCAGGCTCAGAGAGCTCCAGGCTCAGGGCGCTCCACGCTCAGGGCGCTCCACGCTCAGGGCGCTCCAGGCTCAGAGAGCTCCAGGCTCAGAGAGCTCCAGGCTCAGGGCGCTCCACGCTCAGGGCGCTCCACGCTCAGGGCGCTCCAGGCTCAGAGAGCTCCAGGCTCAGAGAGCTCCAGGCTCAGGGCGCTCCAGGCTCAGGGCGCTCCAGGCTCAGAGAGCTCCAGGCTCAGGGCGCTCCAGGCTCAGGGCGCTCCACGCTCAGGGCGCTCCACGCTCAGGGCGCTCCAGGCTCAGAGAGCTCCAGGCTCAGAGAGCTCCAGGCTCAGAGAGCTCCAGGCTCAGGGCGCTCCAGGCTCAGGGCGCTCCAGGCTCAGAGAGCTCCAGGCTCAGGGCGCTCCACGCTCAGGGCGCTCCACGCTCAGGGCGCTCCACGCTCAGGGCGCTCCAGGCTCAGAGAGCTCCAGGATCAGAGAGCTCCGGGCTCAGAGAGCTCCGGGCTCAGGGCGCTCCAGGCTCAGGGCGCTCCAGTCAGAGAGCTCCAGGCTCAGAGAGCTCCAGGCTCAGAGAGCTCCAGGCTCAGGGCGCTCCAGGCTCAGGGCGCTCCAGGCTCAGGGCGCTCCAGGCTCAGAGAGCTCCAGGCTCAGGGCGCTCCAGGCTCAGGGCGCTCCAGGCTCAGGGCGCTCCAGGCTCAGGGCGCTCCAGGCTCAGAGAGCTCCAGGCTCAGGGCGCTCCACGCGTTCTGTGAGAAGAGACTTGTCGAGGTCAGACTTTTGTCATGAAAAAACAGATCTGACCCCTCCACGATATACAGTCAAAACTACATCCTTTCCCATGGGTTGGGAAAGCCTGTCCACACCACGGGTAGGATGTTGCTACTAGTTTATGAGATCACAGAAATCCTCCCGATTTTCACACACAGAAGAAACAGAGCGGCCATTCACTGTAGACACAAGTAGTACTGTAGAGCCTATTGGGCATAGTACCACTGTAGACACATGTAGTACTGTAGAGCCTATTGGGTACAGTACCACTGTAGACACAAGTAGTACTGTAGAGCCTATTGGGCATAGTACCACTGTAGACACAAGTAGTACTGTAGAGCCTATTGGGTACAGTACCACTGTAGACACAAGTAGTACTGTAGAGCCTATTGGCTACAGTACCACTGTAGACACAAGTAGTACTGTAGAGCCTATTGGGTACAGTACCACTGTAGACACAAGTAGTACTGTAGAGCCTATTGGCTACAGTACCACTGTAGACACAAGTAGTACTGTAGAGCCTATTGGGTACAGTACCACTGTAGACACAAGTAGTACTGTAGAGCCTATTGGGTGTGATTGGGCACAGTACCACTGTAGACACATGTAGTACTGTAGAGCCTATTGGGCATAGTACCACTGTAGACACATGTAGTACTGTAGAGCCTATTGGGCATAGTACCACTGTAGACACATGTAGTACTGTAGAGCCTATTGGGTACAATACCACTGTAGACACATGTAGTACTGTAGAGCCTATTGGGCATAGTACCACTGTAGACACATGTAGTACTGTAGAGCCTATTGGGCGTGATTGTGGGTACAGTACCACTGTAGACACATGTAGTACTGTAGAGCCTATTGGGCATAGTACCACTGTAGACACGTGTAGTACTGTAGAGCCTATTGGGTACAGTACCACTGAATATGTTGTTTTTTGTCTAACTAGGCAAGTCTAGTTAGGGACTCCCAATCACAGCCGGATGTGATACAGCCTGGATTCGAACCAGGGACTGTAGTGACGCCTCTTGCACTGAGATGCATTGCCTTGGAACGCTGCGCCACTCAAGAGCCTGATTGGTAGAACAGACACGTGTTAACATCAAAGATGTTTCCTCTTTTGTAAACGTCTCAGACACAAAAACAAAAATACTCCATGAGTTGCATTTTCTATTACTGGTAAACAAGCGATGGAAATATTTTTGTTCATATTAATTTTGTCTTTCGAAATATGAGGGAACTACCTTTAACAAATGTACGAAAAAGAAAGTATGAAAATGGATGCACTCACTGACTGTAAGATGCTCTGGATAAGACTGTCTGCTAAATGACTCAAATGTAAAGTGCCTTGTAAAGGGTGACATGGATCTTGTGAAATTATTTTGAGGAAGGTAAACTTGTGAAACCCCAAACCAAATCCTCAAAACTGAGGAAGGCTTTTACCATTGTAACAGCAAAAGTAGCCGTTATCTTTTAAAGGCATACAGTAAGTCATTGTAGACAAGCGTTAAAGAAAACACAATTAGTTTTATGTTAACACAATTAATTTAATTAATCTTAGATACCGTGTAAACATTCTGGGACTAATTCAGGGTACACAGTACCGGCCCATTTGGACTGGAACGTTTCGTGTCCAGTTCTCTTCCAAATACACCTTTATTCTCTGGATTATTTCACTTGTAATCAAAGTTAAACATGAATGATTTAATCAATACCCTGTTGTTGATGGAGATATCAGGTGAGAGGTATTTACTAAGATATGTAGGCAGTGAAGATGGTTTATATAATGTGGATTATCATTTTTTTCATGCTCAATGTAGAGGCTCCTAAATCCTAAACTCCAGGAGTCGCGCCATAGCACTGTATACATTCACACTAGTTTGAAGTGGCCTTTGCTCAAGCCCACACACTTCTAAGGCATGCTAGTTCTCTGATCAACTACACAATACACTCTTAGAAAAAAGGGTTTCAAAGGGGTTCTTCGGTTGTCCCCATAGGAGAACCCTTTTTGGTTCCACTCTTTTGGGTTTCATGTAGAACCCTCTCGGGAAAGGGCTCTACCTGAAACCCAATAGGGATCTTCCTGGAACCAAAAGGGTTCTACCTGGAATTAAAAAGGTTTCTTCAAAGGGTTCTCCTATGGGGACAGCCAAAGAACCCTTTTAGGTTATAGATAGCACCTTGACTTTGGAATGAGAAGAGGGATTTTGGGTGCATATGTGTATGTTGTCTGTCTGTGTGTGTGTGTGTGTGTGTGCGTGCGTGCGTGTGTTGTAATAGCTGGAGATTATATTTTCATAAATCCCTGGTCGGTGTACATATTGACAGACATATTGACAGACAATACCCACTCCTCCGCCACCACTGGTAATCAATACAGGGACGTTCAACCAGCCCCTCACACACACATAAAAATGTACACACAATCACACACAGACAAACACACACACAGTCAGACACAAACACACACACACACACACAAACACACACACAGTCAGACACAAACACACACACACACACACAAACCCCCATCTTACCGCTGCACATCTGCCAAAAGGCTCAGTGCAGAAACACATCCAGTACTCTGCACGGTGAAAGAAGCAGCAGACTGCTGCTGGATTTGATGTAACACCATGGAACCCGTCGCTAAAGTTAACTCTGGAGTCTGTCTCTAAAAGAGGATCAGAAAGCAGAAATGTTCCCAGTGATATCCCACGTGTGTCTGGCTGGATTTGATGCATTTAAAGATGAGAGGAGAGCCAACGTCCCCCATGAAAGATTCAGTGGAACATTTTTTTTTTTTAAAGATGTTTGGAGGAGCTGAACTTGTTGAAGATGAACTCGTGAGATGAACCAGAAGCGAGCCCAGCAGAGAGCAAAATGGAGTCTGAGTAGAGAAATACTAGAGAATTAAAGCAGGATAGTGTGAGTGGAGAAATACTAGATTATTAAATAAGTCTGAGTATAAAGATACAAGAGTGTTAAATAAGTATAGTCTGAGTAGAGAGATACCACAGTATTAAAGCAGTATAATCAGGGTATAAAGATACTAGAGTATTAAAGCAGTATCGTCTGAGTAGAGAAATACTAGATGATTAAAGAAGTGTCATCTGAATAGAGCGAAGGAGCAAGTTAGAGAGGAAGTCACTGTGTTCCTCCCCTCAGTCAGACCCTGCTCCTCTGTCCTGCAGGTGTCATTTGGTTAGCTAGCAAGAACTTGAACGACTATTACCCAGTTAGCATATCTCTTGCGTTCGCAAATTCACTCTGGCTATCTTCTCTGGACACACAGTCCAGTTCAAAGTGAATGATGTCAGCCCCTACTTCCTGTAAACACACAGTCCAGTTCAAAGTGAATGATGTCAGGCCCTACTGCCTGTAAACACACAGTCCAGTTCAAAGTGAATGATGTCAGCCCCTACTTCCTGTAAACACACAGTCCAGTTCAAAGTGAATGATGTCAGGCCCTACTGCCTGTAAACACACAGTCCAGTTCAAAGTGAATGATGACAGGTCCTACTGCCTGTAAACACACAGTCCAGTTCAAAGTGAATGATGTCAGGCCCTACTGCCTGTAAACACACAGTCCAGTTCAAAGTGAATGATGTCATGCCTGTGTGGCAAAGGGCTTGTTTGCATAAAGGCCAACTGTAGTTCTGATTGGCTATGGC